>NC_056743.1:1673184729-1673454729 GCF_019279795.1 Protopterus annectens
CACCTTGGACGGGGATGGTGGTTGGGAATCAGACACCCATGACCCCCATATGGATACAGTGGGACTATGGTCCACACCCATGGGCAGTCACCACTGCACCTTCATGGCCCCAAAGGTGGCTGTGCTGGGGGCTTAGCAGGAGGAGCAGGCTGGCCCTAAAGATGTGCCACATGGCTCTCAAGCTGGCATAGCTGATCTCCAAACTCCTTTCAGAGAACACTATGCACCAATCCCCGGACCTGTATATGGGTGACAGTGTCCTGTCCGCACCCGCTCCTAGGGGTGGACGGGCTCCATCCCCTGAGGCGGTTCCACCCAAAGGCGGTGCAGGACCAGCAGACGAGGAGATCCTGGGTTGGGTCCTAGACATGCTGGGGCCTGGTGCCATATGCATTTGAGGCAGGACAGGCAAATCTGCTGTGTTCGGCCTTCCCAGATGTGCTATGGTGTTGCAGTTTTATAACATATGTTGGTTAGTCATGAAAAACACATTCCAGGATTAGTTATAGCAGCATGCACAGGTATTCTTATTAACCCAAAACAACAGAGTTGAAACAGTTGCATAACAAACAGAACACATGCATATATGGAACCACAGTGGGCATTATAACAGCATGCAGGTTACATTGATAGCAACAGGCCACCAATGATAGTATTTGAACAAGGGACATTACTATTAAAGCATTTAAATATTTGTAGAACAATAGGACACATGTCCCAACAGTAGGTTTGGTGGAAAACATACCCATTGATTTATGTAATTAGATTATTGGTGCATATAGGGTGGGGGAGAGAGAAATATGTCAATTAACAGCTGTATATGCTTCAATTGCTCACAACATTAATGATCATTGCTTTAATCATTACTCTACAGGCATTACCTCACTTTACATCGACCTATGGCCTTGGGTTGGGCAGTGGTTTGTTTGTACACAGTGTATAATTACAGGCTTCTTACAGCTCATTTATACTTTTACTTACCTGGTGGACAGACCTGTGGTGGAAATATCTGTTAACACTACCTGACTGTTTCTACTTATATTCACATAGTCAAGGTTACATATGTGCAATCATAACTGTGTGTGTGTGTGTGTGTGTGTGTGTGTGTGTGTGTGTGTGTGTGTGTGTGTGTGTGTGTGTGTGTGTGTGTGTGTGTGTGTGTGTGTGTGTGTGTGTGTGTGTGTGTGTGTGTGTGTGTGTGTGTGTGTGTGTGTGTGTGTGTGTGTGTGTGTGTGTGTGTGTGCTAGTGCCATAATCCACCCTGATTTCTATCAGTCACCCTGGGTGTTGGCTGCAGTGACACTAGCTGTGACAGCGTGACTCCTGAGGGACATTTTTTGGAGGGGACAACTTGGTGTACGTACTTCTCTTGTTGTCATTTTCCACCTTGGGGTTGGACAGTGGGTATTGTACACAGTGTATAATTACAGGCTTCTTACAGCTCATTTATACTTTTTCATACCTGGCAGACTTGTGGATGAAATTTCTGTTAACAATATCTGACTGTTTCTATACATGTTCACATATTCTTGGATGAGATTATGCATACAGCTTAATAGCACTTCCGGTATTCGAATTGTGCTGGTTTATGCAAAATCTAACACAAGATTGTGTTTGATCACAATGAGTTACTGCTGTTGTTTTTTATGTTTTCAGTATAATAGAGTGTTGTTTGGACAATCTCCCTTGTAATTCTGATATTCATGCATGGCAGATGCTTGTTATAATCTGTAGTCAGTCCTCGACATATTACAGTATGGAAAACAATGGTTAACACAGTATTACTATTAAGGGACCAGATCCTGGTGCACGGAACATTTCTTATAGCTAATCTGTTAACATCAACATTACATCTACATTCAAACTACCATATACTAAAGAACACACAACAGTCTGGTGTTTACAGTTTTATTGACAGGTACTGCTACACTTTTACTGATATATATCCTGTACATCAGTATTGCTCTACTAATGTCTTGTTTATTCAGTACAAACAGTGCACATTACTAACTACTGGCAGGTGACATTCTACTACATTCTATTTATTTACCCTGACTACTGCTAGCTAGAGTAGTACTCACCAGCCTAGCGATGCAGCCTTAGCAGCCTGTTGGCATGGGCTTCCAAGTTCATAGCCCTCTCTTCTGCAGCTGTACAGGAGATAGAGAAACATTAATGCATATCTTTCCATGTTATACTTAGGCTGGACTCTGATACAAGAGAATTGATAGTGGTACTTACACACTGTTGGAACATTCCATGCACAAGCATCTTTTTCCCACTGCTCCAAGAAGTCCCTCTTCCTTTGCTTAAAGTCAGCATAGTGATGTTGGACCTACTCCCCAGTTCGAGGGATGCCAGTTGCACTGGTGATGTCACTAGCGGGACAGTCCCAGGCCTCCAGTTTGTATTGGGAGCCCTGGTACTGGTCCTGCAGTAGTGGCCCTTCATGTTTTTTTTATAAGGAGTCTGACCATGACCCTGGACTCCTCAATGATCCAACGCTGTGCCTGAAAGTGCACACCTTCTCCAACACCAGCCGTAGTGTCTGCAGTGATCAGCTACAACTGGTTATAGTTGAATTCCCACTTGTGGGGTTTAAGAAGGGCTGGATTCCCACCCTTTGCCATGATTGGTCTATTTTGAATATGCTGAGCTGAGCTAAGCGACGAGCAAACCCACCAAGAACTGTTTACCAGTGCACAAATCAGCTTAGCTATGCTAATTATTGGTAAACATAGCATTTTAAGCACTGTTTACTCCGGGTAAGCATAGCAGAACATAGTTAAGTGATGTTCAGCTTTTATTTTATGGACTATCAGGATTGTGAGGTCAGTTCCTTCTTAATGCCATCTTATGATATGTATGTTTCCCTTCCATGACATCCCCCTATGTGCTTTCATTACATTACATTCTTTTGTGGGTATACTGTATAGGACACTTGTGTTTATATGTGGGTTCCACATGTGTACAACACTAACACCTCACATTTGGACCTGCTACACTACCCTGGTCCACAAATATATATTATTCACTACCTATTTATAAAAAAAATATTTTAGTCCTTTTTCACATATGAAAATTAATAGATTGCAGTGGGGTTCAAACCATGAATACCTGCATGATAAGTGAAAGCTCTAACCACTACACAATTCCAGTTTGCCTACTTTAGCTGTATATTTCTATTTAGTTCCTTTAGATGTTTAAACTCTGCTATGCATAGCTGTGCGGCACGCACACCCGCTCAGCTACAACTAAACTTTATTGGAAACAGAAAAAAAATTGAAATGGTGTTCTATTTTTATTTTCCTTTAGGGTATGCACATTGCTTTCTGCCTCTTAGGGCAGGACATCTGGACAAAGCGTGACTTGGTAGGGGGACAAATAGGGATAGATTTTAGATGGTTACCTATCATATTCTCAAAAGCTGACAGTGTCGGATACAAGAACAGCGAAAGTGCAGAACATCGAATGGGTAAATAGAAATCTCCTTAAGTGGAGATTTCCATTTACTTCAATGTAGTGTGGTCTCAGAGTTGGTATATTTAAGTAGCGGAGGGGTGTGGGGGGGTGCAGTGGGGCTTGCCCTTTAGATTTTCTTTTTTTTTTTTAATTTATTTTTTCTGAACATTCGAAATTTTAATGGTTCGATCATTAAAGGTCGACCTTTAGTGATTCAAACCATTAAACTTTTGATGTTCTAATATAGACCCATTTTAGATATTGCTCTTGCCAACTTAGAAAGTTGATAGAATAACTTTGCATTGGCATGACTTTTCTGAAGGGTATAATGTCTGACACTCAAATGTCTCTCAATATCTGCCAACTGCACTCTATTGATTTTCCACTAGTTTGCCTAACACCCGTGTTTTATGCCCACATTTCCTGATTCTGCATCATGCAGAAATGCCATACCACACTTTATCAATACAGGAGATGTCTCACAGATGCTGTGACACAACCCCTGTATTGGATTCCTCTTGCCATTTTTATTTCAGTGTCCGCAAACACGGAGATATTGGCATAATATTAGAACTAAGCTCTTATATTATGCCAGTATGGCTTAGACAGTGTTGTATGCACTTTTTAGTGTCCATGCACTGCTCAGAATTGCCCCCTGTGCTTCTACATGGATCATGTCCTTGTAGAGAGTACAGCAGCGTGCCTTCATGAATATGCAAGGCGTGCTGCTGTGCTGCATGGACATGATCCATTCTGTGCAAGAATAGTTTATTCTTGCACAGAACTTTGTTGAATCCCAGAGAGTAACATGCAATTTACAAAGAGCAGCCAAGCAATGGATAAAAATTAAATTATTACTGAATACCAAACTTAGACTTGTTGAAGTAGAGCTACAAGTCTGAATATTCCCTCATAAGCTATTCCAAGATACTAACAATGGTTCCCAGCCCCTGAGCAACGTATTACTCACAATATCAGAATATCAGTGGCTACTAAGTCATAGTATAGAGCTCCTCTTAGCCATCTGGAACATTTGTTAGTTGGGGATGGTATAATGGTTGAGGTTTTTACCTCATAATTACAAGATACAACGTTTGATTTTCAGCTTTGGAAAGGAAGGTGGCTAGTCTTGAAAGGGAAGGTGGCTAATCTTAAAAGAGCTTGCAGGCTTACTTCTTGGTACCAGATATCTGGATAAACCCTAAAATAATGGGAGAACAAATGTCCAAAAATAAGGACAGATTTTAAATATTGCTCTAACTTAGAACATTGCTAGAATAACAGGGTTTATCTTAGTATACATTTTTTTAAGACATAACGTGTGAAACTCAAATGTGTATCATTTGGTGAATTCTATCTTCAATGATTTGCAAGAAGGCCACACATTTTATGAGGAACAGACCAAAAATATAAGGCAAAAATGTGGACAGTCTGTAAAAATCTGCACAGTTGAGAGGTATGCTTGCAGATAGTCTAATATTTATCTATTGAATCTAAGAATAAAACAAAAAAATGTAGTATAAGCTAAATATAGTTTGTGGGGCAGACTTATATGCATTGGAAAGCCTGTTTGCCTCAGTATAAGTGAACAGAGGAAGCAGTGGGAGAGTGTTAAGATAGGAAAGGAAGGGAAGTGTGATAGCTTCAGGAACAGGAAGTGCAGGTTTGGGTAGTGAGGTAAGGGAAAGGTAAGTAAGGTATGTAAGAAGATGAAAAGGGAGGACAGACAGATGAAGTGAGTGAAATGAATCATCATTCTCTTTGGCTGATGTTAGACCCTTGTCTACCCTTATTCTGTTTGGTATTGAATGGTGCAGTGGTGTAGCAGTAGTGTTGTTGCCTCACAGTAAGAGGTTTTCTGGTTCAATTCTTGCCTGGGGTGCCTTTTGTGTGGAGTCTACATGTTGTTCATGTGGGTTTCCTCCCACATCACAAAGTCATGTATCTGGAGCCTTTCTCCCTGGATCTCTGCTGAAAATTGGCTTTGTTCCACGTCAGACTTTCCTGGCTAACAAATGTTAAATAAAAATAAATAAATAATTGGTATGGTGATTCTTGTCTATTATGATTTGGGTAGATGAAAGGAGCTTTCCTTCAGGAAGAGGAGAGGAGTCCTTTATTCACCCTGCCTTTTCTTCCTGACATAACTGAGGGAGTGAGCAATGTGTTATACTGTTCCTGGTGGGTTTTATGTAATTGTTACTGAGTACTATTGCTGTAGCTGAGGTATTTTAGATAATCTGAGGTTAGCTATCTGTAAAACTGCCAGGCTAAATTATTATCTGACTTTGAATGTTGACCTGTTTGACAGTATAGAATTGTTTATGTTTTTTTTTTATTTTTTAATACCTTTATCTGTTTGCCTCCTTGCCTGTAACCATCAGGTCTCGCCATTAACACACCGGTCATAGTTTCCCCGATGGTGGGGACTTATGTGGAAAACTACTGTCATCAATACAGGCATCATCAGGGGTTAACTAAGTATTTTTAGTGTTTATGTAAATTACCTACACCCCCTGGAGGTGGCATGACCATCCTTATCACAGTGAGGGCTGTGTATGCTTTCATCACATCTATGCACATCTGCTCCTTCACATGAAAAGAGAGGAGCTACAATTACTGGCTTGGGCTGCTTTTGGAGGTACAAGTGATTTCTTCTTCATACTAGCAGAGCAGCAGAAACAACCAGCTGAGGACCACCACCAATCCCTAAGGATAGACGGCACCCATCCTGCAATCCATACAGATAGACCACACCCAGCCTACAACCTCTACAGATAGACTGCACCCATCCACTATAGATAAACTGCACCCATCCTACTACTCTTACAGATAGACTGCATCCATCATACAACCCCGATGAATAGACTGCACCCATCCTACAACCCCTACAGATAGACTGCATCCATCATACAACCCCGATGAATAGACTGCACCCATGCTACAACCCCTACGGATAGACTGCTCCCATCCTACCTGCTTTTCTGTCAGGTACCCAAGCCACTAATTCAATGTTAGTCACCTGGTTACAGTTAGGCCTTTTTCCCTCTATACCACCAACAAACTGAATTGTTAATGGTTTTTGATGTTTTGTCAATTTCCTGATTTTGACAATAAAATCTGGTTGCATTGACTATGTTGGTATGGTTACTCTGTGTGGCCCAGGGCTCTTGGACAAATTATTGATACAGAAAGACAAATGGAATCACATTTCAGCTTTGTCAGATGCAGGTTATACATGACAGTCCATACATGTAACCATATTTATGCACCCAAATATAAAAGCAGACACTTGCACATGCAACATATCACATATCACAAAAGATGTGTTAAACATTACCAACTCTATACTTTTAGCTGTACTTACTTATGTTGCTATGCTGCATATAAATCCTTGTGTGCATACCATGATCTTTCTACCTTCCTAGAGTATTACAGGATGAATTAAAGTGCAGAACACAGTAAATCACTGTTGTCGTCTAGTACTGACAAAGAGATAAATGACATGCATATGTGTGGAACACATGAATACAGAATTAGGCATAAAGAGAAGCTTGTGTTTCTGAACTATGCACGCTACTCATACATATATTTTGCTCTCTTTTGCAAAGTTTTGGAGGGATTCAAACCTCTCTCTTGCCTAACACCAGCTGTTTTGTAACATTACATCACATTTATTTTGGCTACACTCATAACTATTTGGAAGCATAGCTTATAAGCTATGCTGCATTTGTGACACCGGTATGTATGTACTATATAGTTGTGCAAAGGGTGAGAGTAAGTATACTGAGAGTGACAAAGTATGCTGCCACATAAAATATGGGAGATGTCAACAACAGGATGAGGATTGGCACCAATGGGATTGTTGCATGGCCACATGTATTTATATCACGAGCAATATTCAGTCCAAAGAAATGCATCGTTTGTGAAATATCTGTCCAAAATTCTAGCTGTATGTTGTCCAATCTGTATAGCAGAGTATGCATCAGTTGCATTTCACATAGCTCCAGGGATGCATCTCAGTTAATTCTATCTGACCCATGAGCCATCAGCAATTCTGAATAAATGTTGTACATGACATAAGACTTAACATCTCTGCATAATGGTGACACAGGAAGAAAGCATGCCAGAGGAATGCTGAGAACACTAAACAAGTACCACTCAACAGGCAGCCTCAGCTGCATTTGTCAGATACCTGGTATAATGATTAGCAAGTCCTGTTATCTTTCTTTTGGATAACTGTATAACCAGTATTACAGAGTCCAGAAACATAAACTTACAAATGCAGATAAGTAGATAGTTAATTCAATGCACCACAGTTCAGAATAAATCGGGAATGTGTTAGTAATTAAAAGCATGTAATTCATGTTTTGAAGTGTGCACACCACCCAAGCACTACACTTCCTTGGCACTATTACTTATTTATTCAGATGTGAACCTTTCTGAATCTTGCCCTTTCTCTTAAGGATATTTTGCAAGCATTTTTTTATTGTCTCAGCCCAAGGATAAACGTTCATCTTAGCCTTTGATATTACAAGTGTAAGGTCAGTCATCTACACTTACTGTAATGCATGGAGGGGAAAAAAACATTTTTAATTTTCTTTTTTCTATCCATATGCTTATGTTTTCAACAGAGAACAGAAACAACAAAAGGTCACTTAATGAGTCATGTGTTTTGTGTTAGCAGAAAGTGAAAGGTCATTCTGAGCCTCTGATGTGCCAAGGCTTCAGCTCAGTAGCAGTGGACATTGGAAAATGTAATAAAACCCCCATGTTAAGCTCCTGTGGCATTTGAAATGTACACTTAGACTAGTGGATGTAGCATGCTCAGGATCTATTTATTACTTTATATAAAGATTGGGAAGAACAACTGTGAGAATAAATTGCATGTATACCACAAGTAAACTCTTGTCAAAAGTGTGAAGAATAAATAGTGCGTATTTTACTGAGTTGGCAGGTATGAATAATGTTCCTTGTTGCAGCTTTTCTACCACACAGCAGTACTGCCTTGGAAGAACACCATGAGAATAGAAAGCTAGCCTCTAAAAAAGAAATACAAAGAGCAATATTATAAGGTAAACTGCAGCTTAATAGGTCTATTTGCCTTCATTAATAAAATGATGTAACAATTTTTTTAACTAGTAGTATAACAGTTGACCTTTTCAAAGAATATCAGTTACTTAAAAATGTTGTTGATAGGTGATATAGTTGATGTGGCTTGCTAAGTGTTATCATTCATGCCCCTACTTCAGTGACAATTTCAAACTTAAATTTGGATACAGTAGAGGAGGCATGCGAAGGCAGTCATAACACTGTCAGTCAACATGCTATTGCCACACATAACAAAACACACTCACAAACACAAACATTCACATTCAAGCCTACACACACACACACACACACACACACACACACACACACACACACACACACACAAGCGCACAAGCTTGCACACAGACACACACACGTGCATACATGCATACAGACATGCACCCATACATAAACATATTTACAATGCTTGTTACTCATGCATCCTCAATGCCTGTTTTTTGATTTCCTTCATTTAGAAATGATGCTAAAATGTCAATAAACAATGGTGTCAGTGAAGAATTCCCAGGGTGCTGTTCTTCAGCTGTCATAGGCCCTGATTTTTTATCTCATTTATGCACAGCAAGCAGAATATTTCTTGAAGACAGAAATCCTTTTGCCCTCCTCAATAAAAGTTACTTTAGTTCTGGTTGGGCTCAGACTATGTCCTTCTTATTGTTTTGTTCATTAACATATGACCTGCAGTCAGTTCATTTCAGCTCAATCATTCTAAATTAATGACACAAAACTTGTTACGCAGCCTATAAATTTCCTGTTGCCTTCTGGAACATGAAGGTTCACATGATTACTGTGTTTTTGAAAAGGGATGTGCTTCTCTGCATCGTCTATTATTCCATTGTGGATCATTGTGCAAGATTTTAGCCACTGATATGTTCAATCCTAAAGGGTTACCATGCTTTTGATTTCACATTTTTTCTTATTAATATTCCTAGATGTTTGCATTCATACTTGCAGCGTTGGTATAATGGTTAAGGTGTTTACCTCCCAAATAAAGCATAGAAAGTTTGATTCCCACCTTTGGCCTTCAAGGCAACTAGCCTAGAACTTACCTATGAATCTTATATTCGAGGAACACTCAATTTTTGTATTTGTTATTGGTCTGTAAATCAAATGTAGATTTTCTCACCTGGGATAATGTTTAGTGGATCTAGTAATGTTTATAGTTAATGATACTGGCTGTTTAACAGAATTCTAGATTAAATGCAATATGTGCTATATGCAGGGAAAGAGGTATTCCCTTAGCAGCCCCAATATCCTTTGCTTGCTAGGACACAGCAGGTGCTCAGTGACTAGCTGGTGGGGTACAAAGGGCAAGTAAAAAATGAAACAGCCTATCAGTGAAGTAGAGAATATGTGATACATGGTAATAACTCACCCATAATTCACTGTTAAAAATGAAAGGCCATTTTCCCTATAAGAAAAAAATGTAAGTGCCATAATCTTACAAATTCTGGCAATGTCTGCAGGAGAGAAGCGCTACCAATTTGCCATGCTCAAGGATTATGGTTTGGATGATGTGTTGATATGATGCAGGGTAATACGTCAAAGGTAGAGCTACCTATACAACAGAGGTGGGATAATATCATGCTCATAGACATGCACTCCTCAGTAGAAAGAGAACAATATTATTAACCAAAATTCAAAAACAGAAAGTCATAATCATTTTGTTCGGTGATACATAGTAAGGAAATATTTTTAAAACAAATAACATTCCAGTTTGCAGCATTCGATACAAAACACATATCATCCCACTGTTGATACAGATGAACAGCAAAGTAGTTTAAATGCCTGTTGAAGGTTCTTTGAAGTAAAAGGAAAAGTGGTCAATTAAAAGCTGCTGGATTAGAGTGGCAGTTTGACACCTCAGGAAGAAAATGAGACAGGGTCTATCAGCACTGGAACTATAAACTAAAAGCATTAAAAATGCAGTTCAGCAAATGCATTTTGTTGAGCATTTATCATTTCTGTTAAATAGGAAAAAAACCCAAAAAATGTAATAACCCACTGTGTGGTAACCACAAACAATAATAAAAAAAAAAAATAAAAACAGGAGGAAAGAGCTAACGCCAACTTGTCTTAAATGGATCAATCATTTAATATATCCACTTTTCATTGAAAGGACTTCATCAGAAAAAAAACATATACTCCAGCTTGCAATGTATAAATAGAAATTCAAAAACATGTCCAATCAACAACCACTATCAATTAACATCCAATTAATGACTTCAAGCACAGTATTAAAAACATTCAATAATTACTTACTAAAAACTACGACAAAAAATACAAAAAATATATAAAATATGTTGTTTATAATTGTAAACTATTCACTTTTAATCCCCTGTTCTTCAAGAAGCATTTCATATTAATAACCTCATTTACACCAGGAAATTCATCAGATTTTAGTGCCATTTGCCAAATAGTCTCCCGCTTCTCCACCCCGTTTTTATAGTCTCCAGCTCTCTTGTCATCAGGAACATGTTCTAATACAAAAAAAATAAACTTTTTTATAATTTTTACATACTATACTATGTTTATAAAGTGCATTATTTATGTCTTTGCATTTGATTGCATATTGATGTTCCTTAATTCTTTTACAAAAAATTCTAGAGGTCATTCCTACATAGAATGCCTCATAGCCTGCACAAAGGCTGATATAAACAACACCCTTCGTAGTACAAGTATATCTCTAGTAACAGTGATTATCTTGTCAATATAAGGCAAAATAATATATGTACCTTCATGTATAAACCCATAGGCACTGTATAACCCACATTTATATGTGCGTTCTCTTTCATAGTTGTAACTTGTAGTATCTTTATACTATCATGTTGTAGAAAATTATTTAAATACTGGTTCCCTTTCTCCTAATTGTCTCCAGGGGTTCCTATGAGTACAATGAAAACGCATTATGTCAAATGCGTTTTCATCGACACATCTAGAGCGAACAGGCAAAACAGCGAAGCGGCTGTTCAGCAAAACTTTTCCCTGGGAAAGAAGTCGCTTGACCGCTTTGTTGTTTTGCCATGTTCTGAAGTGTAGTGTGGTCCCTTGTCCAGTATAGCTCCCGAGCATAATTGTACAACAGCTACTGACCTTAGGGTTAGGGTGCAGGTTAAGGTAAGTGCATATGTATGAAAGTGTTTACTGTTTTATATTTTATGTTAAATGTATGGCTGAGTTACGTGTGTATGTGTTCAGTTGTTTACTTTTGTTTTGGGGGGTAAAGTTAGGTTTAAGGTAAGTGTGTATGTGTTTGGAGCTGTTTATGTAAATGTGCGAGAGTTGCTGACCTTAGGGTTAGGGTGTGGGTTAAGGTAAGTGCATATGGTTTAAAATGCTTACTTTTTTTTTTCGTTAAATGTATGTTTGGGTTATGTGCATATGTGTATTTAGTTGTTTACTGTTTTTTGGGGGGTATAATTAGGTTTGGGTATGTGTCTATGTGTTTTGAAGTGTATACTGTGTTTTTTTTTTTTTTTGCGGGAGTTGGAACAGCGATTTTTTTCCCTAGGAAAGAAATCGCTGTTCTTTGGATTCGACATTTTCAGCTTTCGTTGAAAATGTGTCAGTGTAACATTGTTCGCTGTTTTAAGCGTTCGATGTTGCAATATAGACCCATCTCCAGCTACTTGGAAAATATCTGGCTTGCCCTTATAATATGCCAATTATCAGAAATAATATTTCTGATACAATTGCTGTCTATGGACATATCTAAATCACATAACAGTACTAGAGTGTTATTATTTCTCTCACAAGTGGATATGTTATTATCCCCTTTCTTCTTTTTTAGTAGAGGTTGATATAAAAAAGGGTTGCAAAATAAATATGTCTTTTAGAAATAATTTCATTAGCATTTTCTGATAAAAAGGATTCTTTGCAACCTCTTTCTAAAACAGGGCTGTAATAAAATTAATTTCTTCTATAAAAATAGAATCTCATATAATCACTCTGGAAGCCCTGATGTATTGCCCCCTCAGTATATTCATAATAAAGCTAGGGTGATTGCTATTAAAATGCCAATAGCAATTCATAAAATCACCTTTCCTATAAATACTGCTTTTGAAGGACATATTATTCAAATCCCATTCCAAAGTAATAATCAAATAGTGTATTTTTATGCAGATACTAGCTAATGTAAACTTAAAAAAAATTATACTTTTATTCAACTCATCTATAAAAAATTCACAGTCATTAGGGCTACCTCTCATAATGAAAAACAAAGCATCCACTTTTCTTCTGTAAAATATAATCTTATCAAAATTAACAATACATGGTAATAAATCAGTCTCCCACCATACTAAAATGATATTAGCAAATACAGGGGTGGCGGCAGACCCCATTGCTATACCCTTAACTTGTTAGTAGTATTTTTATTGAATAAAAAATAATTGTGTTCCAATAACTCATCCAACAATGAACAGAAAAGAGTAATACTACTGTTAGTGTAAGAAGTTTTCATGGTTAGAAAATTTCTAAAATTATCTGACGCTTCTTTCCAGGGGATATTGATAAACAGAGAAAAAATGTCAACACTAAACATTATGATATTTTCATCCTCATATAACTATTTCTCATGGAGCACATTAATGTGATCCAAAAACTCCCATAAGTCTCTCATGAAAGAAGGCAAATTGCACACTAAAGGATTTAAAACTGTATCCATATACAAAGGCACTCCTTCTGTGATGACATTAGGAGCGGATACTACGGATCCAAAAGTGGGGGGGTTGACTCTATTTTTGTGTATTTTTCGTATTCCGAAAAGAACCCCAGTAGTGGGGTTCTCTATCAACATGAAGTTATATAAACTATAATCAATGTGATCATTTATTAACAGAGCATACAGAAAACGTTTTATATTGCTATACCCCAATGAATACAATCCAGTGTAACCTCTTCATATTCATGGGTGTTTTGCAACATAACTGCAATAACAGCTCTGTAAACATGTTTGTATATTATGACCAAACCCCTTCCCTTGTCCGCTTTCATAGCTCACAAGAGTTTCATGTTTTTCACTTCATGCAATGCTATTGTATCATCCGCAGAAGGATTAAAATAAACTTTTTTGTTTTTGTTTCTAAGCAGCTTTCTTACATTGGCTTTACAGATCTTCTCGAGTACCATAAGGGTATTATGTAATTTACAGTTGTATAGTGAAGGTTTACTAAAACAATTCATAGTGCCAGCATCCTATAACAAATAATTTAAATGAATTTTCCTAGTGAAATAAAATTCAACTTAAAGACCATATTAGCTAAATGGAATGAAATTTAAACCCTACCTTAAAATTTTTGGTTTGTGCTTCAGTGAACTCAACATCCATAAGATTGAACAGTTTACAAACTCACATTATGTCAAAATATTAGTCTTTCTTTCACTGGTTCTTGTTCTTTATCCTTCTTTTACAATTCAATAGTAGTGACAGTCTCAACACCACAGCATTTTTGAATTAGAAGCATTAATCTTTTCTTCCTCGGTGGTGGTGCTGCGGTAGCGTTGTTGCCTCACAGTAAGACGCTGTCCGGTTCGATTCTCAGCTAGAGCATCTTCTGCGTGGAGACATGCATGAATGGGCATACCTTCGTTGAAGGTTGTGTATCAGGGCTGGTAACACGGCATGTAAAAATCAACTACCAATCATTAGCAGACCGGAGTTCTGCTATGGTGACCCCTAACCGGGAAAAGTCGAAAGACACAACAAAAAAAGAAACATTGTCTTTTCTACTATTCTCAGCTAGATACAGTGGAAGTTCTTCTATATTATTGGCAAATTCACAATCTTCCAAAAGGTTGGCCATCACCCCAGTGATTTAATTCCATTTCTTGCCACTCATTCATGATCCCAACCTCTTTACTTAAAGGGAACTTCACCTCCAACAAATGAACTGCTATCTGAGTACCTTTAGTAGGATTGCTCGCACTTCTTTTAAAATCTTCATTAATGAGAAAGGCTTTATTGGAGTCATAACCCTATCTCTAATGATTTTCCTTTGTTTGTGGATGATGACACTTTTCTCAAACCTTTCCAAGAAGATGAAAATATTATCATGCTCATTTTTCATCTCCGGTACCATTCATAATAATGTAACCATAGAATCTTCTAAATGGACAATGGACTCTTTTAAAGTACTAATCAGATTATTACTGATAAGCAGCTGTAGGAAGTCTAACCCTGTTTTGTTGAAAAGTTCATCAAGCTTGTGATAAAAGGAACAGTCATAGGTAACACCATTCAAAATTTTATAAAATCTCAGTCCTTTGGACACTATACCCAGTAGAATATATTGTTCATAATATATATATATTTTCACAAGGGACAGTTATTGATACTTTTTTAAAGCTTTTACCAATTCAAACAATTTGTGTTTAAGTTCTTGCTTCTTTATAATACCAGGAGGTACAAAAACTGTCTTGCTGAAGGGATTATTTCTCACAGGCAACACTGAAAACACATCTTTGAATAGGTTGATATCAGGTGAAGTGCCTGAGAAGGGTAGGAGGATGCATACAGTGGGACAGATGAAGAAATGAGGACATAAGAGCAAAAGCCAAGGTAGCTCCAATTGCAGAAGAGATCAAAGAGAATAGATTACTGTGATTTGGACCCATGTGCAGAAAAGCAGAAGACAATCTGGTGAGGAAGTTTTGGGACAGACAGGAAGAAGGTAAGAGGAAGCGAGGATGTCCAGCATAGAGGTGGATGGATTGTGTGAAAGAAGATCTGTGACAGTCAGGCATGAGTGTTGAAGAAGGAAGAAGTGTGGCACCGAATCGAGAGAGTTGGCGACAGTTAACATAATACCCTGACCCCATGTAGAGAAAAATGGGAAAGGGGGGGGCTGATGATGATGAGGATGATGATATTACCATCTCTTAAACAATTGCAAGAAGCCACAATATCTGTACCAGTCATTTTTGCCCTTCTGATTTAATGGTAAGACTACCACCCATATTGTTAATTTATTTATTGATTTAACATTTGTTTACCAGGAAAGTCCAACTGGGACAGAGCCCATTTTCAGTGGATGCCCAGGGAGAAATGCTCCAGATGCATGTCTTTGGAATATGGGAGGAAATTGGAGCACCCAGAGGAAATCCAGGTGAATGCAGGGAGGACATGTAGACTCCACAGAGAAGGCACCCAGGCAAAGAATCAATCCAGAGAACCACTTGCTGTGAGGTGGCAATGCTAACTGCTGCACCACTGCACCAATAAGATTGTTGTTTTTAAGTCCGTCCACTTGCCCTACAGGCATGTTCAATGATTTTTGCAAGTTGTTCAGCAATATTTGTAAATTCATTATATTTATTTATTTTTTGAGTATCAAGACCCATATGGATAATGAGCTTGAGCAATGTATCTCCCTCTCCGGTAGCCATTTGAATATCTCAAACAAAAAAAAAAAATAAATGAAATAACCCAATGTGTGGTAACCACAAACAATAAAAATAAAAAAATGTAAAAAAAAACACAATAAAAACAGGAGGAAGGTGCTAATGCCAACTTGTTTTAAGTGTATCAGTCATTTAATATATCCATTTGTCATCCAAAGGACTTCATCAGAAAAAAATATATATACTCTATCTTATAATGTATAAATATAAATTCAAAAACATGTCCAATCAACAGCCACTGTCAATTAACATCCAATTAATGCCTATTTCATGACTTAAAATACAGTAATTCAGATATTTTTAAAGAAGTTGGAGACAAACCACAGTTTGTTTATAAAAGGAACCAGTGTTTAAAGAATTTTCTCCAACATGATAGTACAAAGATACTACCAGTTACAACTATGAAAGAGGTGGACACATATAAATGTGGGTTATGCAGTGCCTGCAGGTTTACACATGAAGGTACATCCATTTTGAGTCTATATTGACTCAGCAAACACTTAAAAAGTGAACGCTGATTCATCGACCCTATTTAAGCGAAAGCTTACAATCACGAACACTCAGAACAGCGATTTTTTTCCCAATCGCTGTTCCACCAAAAAAAAAAAAAATCTTAAAACAGTATATACACCCCCCCCCCCCACACTTAAATATACCAACTCTGAGATCGCACCATAGTGGAGGAAATGGCAAACTCCAAAAACTGGCCCAGCAATTTTTTTTTTCCCCTGGGAAAAAATCGCTGTTCCGTGTGTTTGGGATTGTAAGCTTTCACATTCGCTTTTTTATGCGTTCGCTGATTCAATATAAACCCTCCATTTTTTTGCCTCATATTGTCAAGATAATTATTGTTACTGGGGGATATACTATGAAGGGTGTTATTTATATCAGCCTTTGTGTAGGCTGTGAGGCATTCTATGTAAGAATGACCTCTAGAAACTTTAGTAAGAATATGCAAACAAGTACAAATACATAAATAATGCACTTTATAAACATAGTATAGTATGTAAAAATTATAAGAGGTTTATGCTTTTTGTATTAGAACATTTTCTTGATTACAAGAGAAGTAGAGATTATAAAAATAGGGTGGAGAAGAGGTTGACTTTTTGGCAAATAGCACTAAAAGCGGATGAATTTCCTGGTATAAATGAGGTCATTAATATAAAATGATTTTTGAATGACAGGAGATTAAAAGTGAATAGTTTACAATTATAAAAGACATGTTTTATATATTTTTGTATTTTTGTCTTAGTTATTAGTAAGTAATCATCAAATATTTTAATGTTGTATTTTTAACTCATTAAATAGGTATTAATTGGATGTTAATTGATAGTGGTTGTTAATTGGACATGTTTTTGAATTTCTATTTATACATTGTAAGATGGAGTATATGTTTTTTCTGAAGTCCTTTGGATGAAAAGCAGATATAGTAAATGATTGATTCACATAAAATAAGTTGGCATTGCCTCCTTCCTCCTGTTTTTATTGTGTTTTTTTTTACTTTAATTATTTTAATAGGAAATATGCCAAGGGCATCCATGGATGTGAATATGCAAGTTATTATGAAAGACTAAAATATCTGAACTTGTAAAATATCTGTTATAGATATCTAAGAGGCGATCTTATTCAGGTATATAGAGCATTTTGAGACAACTGCATCTGAGAACATTTGGGGTTATCAAAAAGTAGTAAAGAATCTTCAGACAACATATGTAGAAGATTCTATGGGAATGACAAGTGTATCAATTGGTTCTCTGAGAAAACAGCTGATGTGTGGAACAGACTACTAAATTACATTAAAACAAGTACTAGTTCAGATATTTTTAAGAACAGCCTGGACACTTATTATGGGAACAAGTGTTATGGTATATTGGCATTCTAGAAGGGCATTCATTCCCATGCTTAAAGTATCTGTATGTATGCATTTAATATGAAAGAGCTGCTATATGAACACAACTCAAAGTAATTTGTGACAAAATAAAATAAAATAAAAAATAGGTTCCGGAATCTGTGCAAGATGCCTGTGACTCATACTACTGCCATTCTATGTACACAAATTAAAAAGAAAAATTATTTTCTTTATTTCTAGCATAGTTTGCATACAGGGTGCTTAAAACAGATTCTTGGGGGGACTCAAAACATCACATTACCATCACAGGACAATTGTGATACAATAGTCATAACCTCTTAATGGTCCTCCTGATGCATTAAAATAGTCAAGGTACAAAGATATAATGAAATAAATAAGATACAATGAGAATAGTTATTCATGTATTTATTTATTTATACATACTTTTTTGAGAGGGTTAATCACACTAGGTCAATGGCCACTTTAAGGAGGAGACTCAATGGGGTATTCATACTGACCAAGGGAAATTTGGCCAGGACACTAGGGATAGCCCTATACATTTTGGTGCTGCTAGATGACACAAGAAGGCACCTACAGCAGCAAGGAAGGAAGGAAGATGCATAAGCAAAGCATGGAGGAGGAGAGAAAAGTTATAGAGGGGTTTGGAGGTGGAAAGTGAGAATCTGGAGAAAAAATTGTTTGATAACCAGCTTCAGAATGTAAACAAAGATTCCTCTGTAGTAGATGTTACAAATGAGCAGTGTTCAGCTGTCTCCATGGAGAGTTAAGTGAGGCTGTTGAAATGGTCCAGATAACAGAACTGGAATCAAGAGGGCTTTTAGATGATGTTCTGTTAAAAATAATCGATGATCCCAGGTTACAATTGTGCTGTTTCATGGGGTGAGATGGCAGGTAACTGTTTTTGGAAGTGCTAAGGATGATAATGCAGAAAAGGAACCAGGTGATGAGGCAACTTAGACTGCAGCATATAAAACTTTTGCACAGTAACAGAAAGTAAAACATGAAAGCAGCAATGTACTGAGAAGGTTTCTGGTTTTGTGTTAGCAGATAATGCAGCAACTAAAACATATGTAGCAGAGACAGCAGGCAAAAATGGCAGCAACAACAAACTGCAAGTAAAACAGTTTTTTTTAAAAGAAGATAAGAACAACTGTGGAAATAAGAATGAAAAATCACAGTGTAATAAAGAGAAGTTATGTATGGGACAATTTGGTAACAGTTCTGCATTTTAAAGTTAAAGAAATTCCATCATCTATACATATTGGGACATAGACTTTTTGTGAATTAACATTTGAAACTGATGATGAAATTTCTAGAACTGTGCAACAAAAAGAAGGACATTTATCCATAGAACAATTATTTGTTTTTCGGGTAGTAACTTAAATGTTAAAAAATGTTACTTTGCAGTTTAGAACTGATGAACTGGAAGAAGACAATAATAAAACTATACACAGGGCCCGTGTGAAACTGTTCATAATACTGTAAAAGTTAAACATTAGAGAAACTTATGGAATGGAGGGTGGTGGTTGGAACCTGTTTTGAAATATGTAAGCAACATGGTGCAACATGAGCCAAGTGCTAATTTTGTGGCTGGTCATAGAGGGACATTAAAATATGATAGCTAGCCTAAATAATGTATGTTTTATGGGGACTTTTATCATTGCATTAATGGTTGTGACAAGGTACAATGCAGCCAGGGTAAGGCGAAAGGACATACAGCAAGAAAGTATATGCCTGATTGTAGGTTGTGCGAAAAAGAGATGCATTTGGATGGATTGTCAAGAGCAAACTGTGAATAATGAAAAGAAGGGGGAATTGGAAGAAAACATACATGCATAAGGACAACAGGAGGCTGAGGGAGAGACTAAGCTAGATGAAGAAGTAACTGTAAAAAATATAGTGGATAAAAATGAGGAGAGAGAGATAGTGCATGCAGGAAGAAACATCAGGAGAATGGATTGATGCTAATAATTTTTTTGAAGTTCTAGCTAATGAAAAATAAAATTTTAAGGATAAAGGATTATTTGTACATAAGCCCAAGAAAAATATATTCAATTGGGGGAAGAGTAAACATAAAAAAATGAAAATTTAAAAATATTTACTCTGATCATAAAAGAAGGAAAATCATAAATTGTGGACTGTTTTCAGTAAATGTGTACAATATTATTAACACTGTAAGAAGGATAGAGATACTGCCTTGGTGTGCTAAATGTGATGTGAATGCTATTCTGTTAGAGAATGTAAAACTCCTGACAAGAAAAAAAAAAGGCTGCACACAGAAAAATTGTGAGGTTGAAATATAAATATGGTACTTAGAAAGTAAATGTTGTCCTGGAGTGTCTGTGTTATATAAAAACAGTGACAATACTATATGTAATGTTAGTAAATATGGAAAGGTTAACTGTTGTGGATATGAGGGGGAGAGACCATGGTTATAGAATTATAGCTTTATATGCATATATACTAGCAGGGAAGGAAATAATCTGTTTCATAAAATAGTAGACTGCGCGGTGGTTAACGTGGAAATTATAGCTGCAGGCGACTTTAATTGTGACTTAGGGCAAAGTGTCGAAAGAAAGGGAAGGATGTAAAAAAATGCATGATACCATGGGGTAAATTAGCTGTGTAGAAGAAAAGTCAATGGACTTAGAAAAGGGGCCATTTGGATCAAACTGATTGTTATATATAATCTTTTTTTTTTACATATATAATAGCAGTGATCTTTATTCTTTTTTTGATTGTTATATATAATCTGAAGGCTTGGGGTAGCAGAATGTGATACAGTTGTGATGCTTTTACAGACCATTTATCAATATGGATGAAAGCAATGGAAGAAAAGGAATATATTAACATAGAAAAGGAAATAAAATAATAGATGAGAAACTATGGATTGAAACTGGAGAGTAGGAAGTATTGCCGTTACAAAATGATTGCGTGACCATGAAGGACTTTTATAAAAACTGACCTGAATGCTAAATTGAATTTAAAAAGTAGTCTAAAAAGTGTGTTTTGCAATGGTAATATGATGTAACAAAGGAAGAAAAAGTGAAGTATGGGAAAATGTATAGAAATGTAATTGACATTTTAGAGAATAATACAAGAGAATATTATAATATGGAAAAAGAAATACATAAAAGAAATTGAGAAAAAATTAAGGCATCACTGCCTAGGCAGTGATATTTATTTACAAGGGAGAAGGAAGGATGCATCTACATATTTCTATAAAATAGTAAAGAAGAATATTAGTGTAATGAGGGAAATGAAAAATGTAAAAGGAGAAATAAAAACAACGTGAGCAAATTATGAGTATTGTAGTACAGCATGTGGAAATATGTGCAAGAATAAAACAATAGAACATAAGAGAGAATGGAATGTTAAAAAAACTACAGTACGTTAAGTACAGGTTAAGGAAAAATGTGAAAGATAAATTACTATTAGTGAATTGAATGAAGTTCTTAGGAAAATAAATGCTGACTCAGTGTCAGATCCAGGTGGTATAGATTATGAAATGCACAAAAAAATTAATGGATTGGAAAAGAGAGTATTGTAAATGTACTGAATGATTGGCTGAATGAAGGGTTTATTTCTGAAGAGTTATGTAATAGGATATTAAAATGTATATGGAAGAATGATAAGAAAAATGAAATAAAAAATGGAGACACATCACACCAAACAACAAATTATAAAAAATGCTTATGAGAATAACACAGAGTAGAATGGAAGGATGAAGAGTATTATAGAAGAAAGTATATATGATATAAAAGGGAAGGGACATCAAGGCTTGTTATGTATTACATTCAAAAAAGAAATTTAAAGCAATATCTATGTTACAAGGATTTTGGTTCTACTAGGAAGAAAATGGACCCTGCTGTTTCTAAAAAGGTTACAACTTCTTGTTATAATTGTATGTGCTGTAAATATATAAATCTTCAGAATGATTTTTTACATCCCATTTCTCGCCAAGTGTTTGTTTTTAATGTTTATACCACATTTACAGCAGAAAATGTAGTCTATTTAGCTAATTGTGAAAATGCTAATTGTTTTTACATAGGCAAGACCAATCAAAAACTGAAAGATAGGATTGCATCGCATATGTCTGAGGTCCGTAGGCAAATTGAGAGCAATACATTATCTAAACATATTATACTTTATGGAAATGATCATACATTTAAATTTACAGTATTAGAGACAATATACACTAATAAAAGAGAGGGAGATATAGTTAATAGGACTGAGCTTGCAGAATATAAATAGATACATTATTTTAGGGCAGACTCACCCCAGGCTTAATACAATGAACAGTGGGAAACCTTTATTGAATGAAAGACAATCTTATGTCACTTGATCTTTTTATGATTTTTTTTTTTTTTTTTGCTGATTTTTAGCTCTTTTGTTGCTAGCCATGTTTTTTGCTGCTAACTCTGTTTGGGTTATTCATTATTTCTGTATAATCCTTTATATTCCCCTCTTTATGTGCATTTTTTTATGCTTTTTGTATGTATCGCTTACTATTTTCTATGTGTATTTTATATCTTACATATTGTATATGAATGTATGTACATTAGATTTTGATATATATATATATATATATATATATATTAATTTTAAAGTAGTTTAGTATCTTAAAACTTTTAGAATGTTTTAGGATATTCATTGATTTTTATTCAGATTTAATGTTCTACTAAGTTTGTTTAATTGTTTTTTATCATGTGACTTCCTGTATTTTGCTCTATAGTTAGTATAATTTATGGGTGTTAATTAGTTTTTATTTATAATACTGAAGAAGAGTCTTGAATGACTTGAAAGCTTTGTTCTTTTTTACCTATTAAAATACTTGTGATGGTTGGACTCCTGGTGTTTGCTTTGGATATAGAAAAACTAGAAGGATATGGTATAATAATGTGATGAAACAATATTATTATGTAAGTTAATGGGAAAAAATATTCTAAGAAATTATTAAAGCCATTAAAGCAAGGATCAACTAGTTTATCAAGACAGTAGAGTGTCAGAATTTCCTATGGAGACTTGTAATAAATAAGGGTTTAACTTTAAAATGTTGCAACACACTTGTGCAACTGTTTACTTACCCGACTTGAAATGTCAAAAATGGCAATGCCGAATGCTCAGTATTGTGAGCCTGGTACTTAAAGAAAGTTGACACTCAGGAAATGTTGACTTTGAGTGAAACTACCTAATTTCCTGCTTTCTACTATAAACCTTTTGCAGGGGTCAAGCACCCTCTGCACCCCCATGTGGGGAGCTGCATCCCCCACATCCCCTGCAACCTATATGTACTAACTCCAAGATCACACTACAGTGAGGGAAAGGGTGCATTTCCTGATACCCCTTATAGTGTGATCTCCACTCAAAATTCCAAATTCATAACAGAGAATGGACACTAACATTTGCTGATGTGATAATCAAAAGAGACACACTGCCAGGTAAAGCACTCCCCTCAAATGCTAGAAATCATGTAAAAAAAGGATAGAGAGTGCACCACGGGCTGATACTCAAATTCCAATAAATAAGTCCAAGAGAATCACTAATGAAATAAAATCCTCCTTTATTGCGAAACAACAAAGACTGCAGCAAAGTAGTAGTAAGCGCTTTCGCGTTGATACCCAACGCTTCATCAGACATAGAAGGCTGCTGAAAATAGTCCCTTTTAAACATCCAATAACATGATGTCATAATTGACTTAAAGGGACAGTTAAATCACAACTATCTATAAAAAGACAAACAGAGACAAATAAAAAAGCATAAACATGTATAAAACATGATTATTGAAAACTTTGACAAGAAGACAACTATTAAAGAGTAATATAAAAGTGGGCATCAATGTCCAATGGTCTAGAGCTAGAAGGCCCTAATAGAAAGTTCTTCGTTGAGCCCAAATCTATGTGCCTGTAGTTTGGTGGGCCACTTGCCTTTGCTTTCTGCAACGCTATTTCTAGCATTGCCTAATCTACTGTCTGTCTTCACCAATCAAGAACAGGAAATCTAAAATGTGATGTTCACATTTTAGATTTCCTGTTCTTGAATTGGTGAAGACAGACAGTAGATTAGGCAATGCTAGAAATAGGGTTGAAGAAAGAGAAGGGAAGTGGATCACCAAACTACAGGCACATAGGTTTGGGCTCAATGAAAAACTTATTAAGCCCTTTAGCCTCTAGACCATTGAAACATTGATGCCCACTTTATATTACTCTTTAATAGTTGTCTTGTGTCAAAGTTTTCAATAATCATGTTTTAGATACATGTTTTTATGCATATGCTTTTTATTTTTGTCTCTGTTTGTATTTTTATATATATTTGTGATTTAACTGTCCCTTTAAGTCAATTATGACATCATGTTATTGGATGTTTAAAAGGGACTATTTTCAGCAGCCTTCTATGTCTGATGAAGCGTTGGGTATCAACGCGAAAGCGCTTACTACTACTTTGCTGCAGTCTTTGTTGTTTCGCAATAAAGGAGGATTTTATTTCATTAGTGATTCTCTTGGACTTATTTATTGGAATTTGAGTATCAGCCCGTGGTGCACTCTCTATCCTTTTTTTACATGATTTGCTGATGTGAGCTCAACATTTTTTTCTTTCCCAAATACATATTTTTGAAAAGATACTTTCACACATATGTGCATCACACAAGTCAGCCATGATATTTTAAAGGTAAACCTAAATAAGTTAACAGGAAGTGGGAATATGCCAAAGAAAGAATGCTGAGAGAGTGTTTATTTTATGGTATAGAAGACTCAAAAGTTTTTTTTTTAAATATAAAAGACTGGTAAAACATTTTAAAAAGTATTAATATTAAAGATATATAAAATATAGATATGAATATGATCATGTATGGATATCATAAGAACAAGAAGAAATAATATGTGAGAATGATAGGTAAGCATCTTTTTATGTAATATGTGTTATTTGGAATGAAAGATTAAATGGCATTTTGTTTAACAGAAAATGGATTTTGACAATATATTGATAAAAGCTAGATTATGGTTGTGGAAGGAGCGGAGGTACATTATGCAGGATTAGCAATGATGTTGTTATAAGAAAAACAATAAGCAGTTAAAAATGGAAATGTGTATATATGTATATATGTGTCTGTAGATATGTAGACAATGTTTGTTATACTGTGTTAAATAAAGGACCCTTATTCATTTTGATAAGTGCTGTGGGATCTTTTACATCCACCTGAGCTACTACCAACTCAGGCAAATGGTGCCCCAGTTTAACACATTATCCAAAGGATGACACACCCAGGAGTGCAGCCCCCCATTATACTCCAGTACAGTATCAGTATTGAAAAATTAATTCAAGTACCTGGCGTGGGAATACAACCCTCAGACAACTGCACAAAAGATGAGTGTGCTATCTAGTGAACTACTAAGACTGCAAATAAGCACATTAATTTTCCAGTCTCCTCCAAGGAAAACAAAACTAATAAAAGCAAAAACCATGCTAAACAAATGCAGAAACATGAGCCATCTGCTACTCTATTTCTGGTATGCTGAAATAACACAAATTTAAATAATTCAGATCTGAATGTTTTGGGATTGCATGCAACCTCTCAATTTATTTAGTCAAAAATTCTGGACAAAGACAAAATAATGTGTGAGAGGGTAAAATCTGGAACAATTTTAAAACAGTACTCTAATTCACTTAAAAGTCAATAGAATAACAAGTTTTGCATCAATATGCATTTTTTGAGCAACAAGATATATAAAACTCCAATGACCAGCATTACTGACTGACAGTAATCATGGCTGATCTACCAGAAAAATCAAAAATATTATGAGCAACAGAACCAAAATGTAAGAAAAATCAGAGGCATTCTGCAAAAACGGACAGTTGATAGATATGGGTAGCACTCAAAAGGGTATGTTTAGTCATAATAATTGATTCCAGACTTTGAATACTTTTTTGGATGTGTGGGATTTTAAATGATGCAGTTATAATCTCCTCAATGTTATTATGACTTTCTATGAACACATCTGAGCAGAATAATTTAAGAATTTGTAGTTTTAAAAACCGGGAAGAACAGCTGTGAAAATAAAGCGTGTGTATGCATGTGGTATAGAGAGAAGTTGAGGCTTCATTTTCTTACAGTTTATTATGGTTTGACATTACCATAATATCCACAATACCAATATGCAAAATAATTAAAGAAAATGCAGCCGTAATTAATTTTTCATTTTCAAAATATGAAATTGTATTACCTTTCATAAAATAGAACAAATGGGCAAAATGTGGAACATGTAATAAGATCTAGGGCAGGAGCATGGCAAAATGTTACTTTATACTTGTTTTATCATATACTCAGTTCTTAAACTGATAGAGACTCTTAGGATAAACAACTCAGGTTGCAAACATCAAAAGCCACCAGATAAGTAAGCCAAGCACCCCCCCCTCCAAAAAAAAAAAAAAAATACAAGCAAATACAGTCAACATGAAATAATATAGGTAAGTGCAGGCTTGCAGCATCATGAATACTGTATCATCCATAGCATTACGAAGCAAAAAATAAATAAATAAACGAAGCTACAGCCATAGTCAACCTTACATCTTCGAAATGTGGAATACTACAGTATCTCACAAAATCTGGAGTAGATAGGTAAAGTGACACATTTACTAACCACTAGGAAAGAAGCTCACACTATGGTTATGCAGTGTATTTTATGCTTATAAAAAGTTATTTGAAACCCCCATTCTCCCTTCAATTTCTAGAGCAGTCACTTGGTTACAAATAAAATTTTCTTTTTACACTATTTATAAGACAAACTAAAACAATGAGTGAAAAGGTCACACAGAAAAACAAGCAGTAAAAACTAAATGAAAATGCTAGCCAAACTAGAATTTCTACTGAATGATCCCTCAAACCTCCTGTATCAAATGCATATGGGATATATGCAAATGACCCTAATGTACATCAGGTGTGTCAGCTCTATGGTGAAACTGAATGCCCATATCTTGTTAAATCACTTAAAAGACAAATCCAGGCCAATAAAGTCATACCCCACTACGCATGCTATATATGCAAATTACTCTTATGAACATCAGATGTTTCGTCTATATGGTGATTCTGAATGGCCTTATTGGCCTGAATTTGTCCATTAAATGACTTAACAAGTCATGGACATTCAAAATCGTCATACAGCTGAAACACCTGGTGTTCATAAGGGTAATTTGCATATATCCCATGTGCCTCTGATACAGGAGGTTTGAGGGGTCACTCAGTGGAAATTCTAGCTTGGCTAGCATTTTCCTTTCTTATTTATAAGACAAAAAGTTATACAGCAGTTGTGATATATTGTGTTTTATCACATACTCAGCAAATTATTTTTATATTCTTTCTTTAGCATCTCTAGTTACAATGTCTCAGTGATACAATGCTTTAGTCTCTCTTATTTCATTCTACCCACTGTATTATTAATACCCATATCTATCTATCTATCTATCTATATCTATATATATATATATATATATATATATATATATATATATATATATATACATATACACACACACACACACACACACACACACACACACACACACACACACACACACATAGACATATAAGCACACATACACTCATCACTCATCAGATACAACCAATTATATGACTCTACACCTCAGATGTTTGCTTGAGTTCAAGTGAATGAATACATTTATAAATAATAGCCCAGAAATGAATCTCAGCTCCCTGATGTCAGAACCAGATACTGCAACTCTCCCCTGCCCTCTCAACATCTTTGTTCAAGAGTCAGAAATAAGGAAAACAAATCAGGAACAGCTTTTGAATATTTCTCTTACATACTTAGAAAGTTGAAAAAATTACAAGCTTTGCATTATCAAGCATGTTTTGAAGGATACAAAATCTGAAACTCATGTGATTGACATTTAGTGACTCTAATCCATGGAACTTTGCTACATATTTTACAAGAAACAGACACATATACTTCTCAAGTTATTTGCTTATTAATTCTAGACAAAGCCAAAACTAACGGGGGAGCAAAAAAGGACAATTTTAAATATTGTTATTTTATTTATTTGCCATCCAGGTAAACCCGGCAGCAACGCATCCTTTATCAGGGGTAACCTGGGAGCACTGTCTGGTTAAGTGATTTCCTCAATGTCACAAAGCAGACAAATGGAGGTGATAAGATTCAAAATCTTTACCTTTCACTACAGTAAGCAGTTCACTAACATAAGTGCCAGACAACTCCAAATCATTTAAAATATTAACAGAAGAATTGGTATTGCATGGACATGCATTCACTGAACAGTAAAAGCTATGAAACTGTAATGACTAGCATTATCTATAGACAGTAATCTTCAGTGATTACCAGAAAATAGAAGTTTTATTCTCTTTATCCTTTGTTAACCAGGTTAGTCTCACTAAGGATGTGGGATCCATGATGGTATTGATATTACTACAGAAACTTTTGCCGGAGCATCGTGAAACTTCCCCTACTCACCATTGTTGTGAGAAGGATCCATTTAGCAGGTGCACTTCCTGTTTCCATTCCTGGCACAGAGGTAGCCTGGAGAAATGAGGAGGCAAGTGAATGGAGGAGATAATGGAGTGGTGAGATAAATTGAGGAGAAAGCAATTATCAAGACTGGAGAATGTGTACAGGATTCTGAGGAGATGAGTCAAAGAAATCTGTTTGCTAAAGATGAGTCAGAAATGGTGGAAGTATAATTACAAACTTCCATTCAGGAAGATTGTGGGATGATTTACTGAAGGAAATGGGGATTCACAGTGAGTCAGAAAATGAAGGAGATGTTTCCTGGGGGTGGCATCATGGAGAAAATTGAAAAGGAAGAGGCATAGACAATCCAGACCAACATTGGTAAGATATAAAAGAAAACATATATAGATAAAGTAAAAGAAGGCAAAGGGGGAGTAGCAGAAAATAAGGCAGAAAAAATGAAAAGCGGAAGTACATGGTGAGAATTCAACATAAAAAAGACAAATAAATGGACAGGTATGAAGTGTGGGATAATTTAATAGTTACTTTGGGTACAAAAGTACATGAGGTAAGAGCATTTATTCTTATTAACAAAGAGACATTTTGTGACATTATATTTGAGACTGTTTTTTCAATGGAAAGTTGTCTTAGAGAATATTGAAAAGAGAAAGACTCTAGCCTATGGAATCTTTATGTGCTAAAAGCATTTAACAGGAAAATAAAAAAGAAAATTCATGTACAATTTCAAATACAGCTTGAAAGAGATACTGAAAAGACTTTTTAAAACTTTATGTAAAGAGTAATGAGCATTACAAAAGCGTATGACAAAAGGTGTTTCTGGACTGGTGGGTGTGATTGTAATACTGTACTAAAAACAGAAAGTGAAAAAAATTATAAATATACCAAGCATGATAAATGTGGAAGGGAATGGGGGTGTTGTAAAATAATGGGGGAACTCCTAAACATAATTTTTATGGAACAAAGAAGATTTGATAAGTAACAGTTACAAATGAAAATGGTATATTTGTGGGGAAATGGGACATGATGAAAAAATGTGAATTGAAAGGTTACAAATGTAACAAAATCGGACATTTATGAAAATAATGCAAAAATAAAAATAAGAGAAAGGAAAACGAAAGAGAGGAAACTGAACAAAGACAAAGCATTTTAGAACTAGTAGAAATAGAAGAAAAATTTGTGAGGAAAAATAATAAAAAGGGCACAGAAGAAGTTTGGATATGTGATGATAAAGATGTAAATTGAAAGATAATACAAGAAAAAAAAGACTTTTATTGGTAAAAGGGTGAAAGAAAAATAAAATTTATAGGGGTAAGTACAAAAGAAAAACAATGGAAGAAAATGGATAAAAAAATAATTGATACAGCTAATGATTGGAGATTATTATAATGGTTAAGGTGTTTGACTCCCAAATACAAGATACAGTGTTTGATTCTCACCTTTCAGAGGAAAATTGGCTAGGCTTAAAATGGCCTGTTAAGAAAGCTAGCCTAGTAGATAACTATGAACTTATGAAACCATGAATCAAAGGGAAGATGACAATTTTAGAGTGCTTTTTGCAAATGTGAATAGTATTAAGAATATAGTAAGAAGAATAAGGATTTTGGAGTCATGTAATACATATCATATAGCTGCAATTATATTAAAAAATACAAGATTTTTCACAAATGAAGAATTATTACAAACAGAGGAACTATGAGGAGGAAAGATAACCTGGAATTTGGGAAATGAGAGATGGTCTAGAATAGCCATATTCTGTAGAAATACGATAAAGATATGAGATGTAACTTTAGCAAATATGTGAAGATTATCCATTGTAGATTTAGAATGGAAAGAGGAAGTGTATAGTATTATGACATTCTATGCTTATACTAATTGTAAAGAAAGAAAAATCTTATTTCATCAGATTTTAGATTATATAGCAATAAATATGAATATTATAATAACAGTGATTAAACTGTGATTTAAGAGGGAAGCATAAAAAGAAAGGAAATGATCTAAGAAAATGTTAGACATTATAAGATGTGTTAAGTTAAAACCTTGGAACAAAAATTCATGGACTTACAAAAGGAGTATGTATAGAACTGAACTATATTATTTATAGTATCAGAAGGTTTAGTTTTAGAAGAAGGAGATTAGTTGAAACAGGATTTTCTGATCAACTTGCAATATGGTAAGAGATAAAGAAAACAATGAATATATAAAAAATAAGAAAAGGAATAAAAAGGAAAAATGAGAAAGCATAAAATGAAGAAGGAAACAGATTAGTAATACAGTTATGGAAAGATCATGTTAATATGAGAACATTATATAAAAATTGGTCTGAATGGTAGATGATATTTATCGAAAAATATAACTGTTGTTTTTACAGTGGTAATATAATGTTAGAAAAGTAGCAAAAGCAAACTATAAAAGAACATATAACAATTTATTTATTTTTATTATTTATTTAACATTTGTTGACCAGGAAAGTCCAACTAGGACAGAGCCTATTTTCAGTGGAGGCCCAGGGTGAAATACTCTGGATGCATGTCTTTGGAATGTGGGAGGACTAGGACAGAGCCTATTTTCAGTGGAGGTCCAGGGAGAAATGCTCCAGACGCATGTCTTTGGAATGTGGGAGGAAACTAGAGCACCCAGAGGAAATCCACACAAATGCAGGGACCATATCAGACTCTGCACAAAGGCACTCCAACCGATAATGGAACTTGATAACCTATTGCTGTGAGGCAACGGTGTTAACCTTTTGCTGTGAGGCTACAGTGTTAACCTCTGCACTGTCCAATGCATTGGAACATTTAGAACATAATGATAGAGAAAACTTTGACAAATAAAAAGAATTATATGAAAGAAATTAAGGAAAATACAAGAATTGTTATGTAAGTGAAGATATGTTTTACAAGGAAAAAGACAAAAAGGATCAACTTACTTGAGCACTAAATGAATATGGCAGTATAATGAGAGAAATGAAAAAAATGTAAAAGGAGAAATGTAAAAAACTCAGGAAAGGATTATGACTAGTGCATTACAATATGTACAAGAAATTTTTAAAGAAAACAGAAGGAACTGAAAAATATATATAAAAAAAGGTAACAGAAATAGAGAATAAAGAGTTGAAAAGGGAGATTTATTTAAATGAAGTAAATAAAGTATTAGGGCAAGTAAATAGAGATTCAGCTACAGGCCCAGATGGAATAAAGTATGAAATGTATAAAAAAATTAAGGAACTGGCAAAAAATATATATTTTTACAGATTTTGAGTGAATGCTTAGATGAAGGTTTTATGCATAAAGAATCAATTAAAAATGTATAAACTGATGGTATTGAATAATGATGGTTATAAAAAAATAATAGAAAAGAGACTTGAAACTAAAATGGAAAACATTATGGAAGATTGTATACATAGTATTAAAGCGGAAGACTTGTCAAGAATTATTATTGATAGAGAAATTGTGGATTATATTATATATTATGGATTATATTACAAATAGAAAACAAGAAGTGAAAATCATGATAACAGACCCTAATAAGGCATTTGATACAACTGGATATGAAATCTTATTGGTAATAATGAAATAATATCATATAAGTAAGAAACTTAGGAAATTATGTATATCAGTGTATAGTAATAATAATGTAAAAAATACAAGTACATGGCTGGTTAAGCCAAGAAGTATATATATATATATATAGATACATATATATATATATATATATATATATATATATATATATATATATATATATATATATATATATATATATGTATATATATATATGAAGAGTGGTATAAAACAGTGACTTCCATAGGTTGTAAACTCTTTGCATTAGTTATGAATGTGATAGCATGTGAAAAAAAATACAAAATGAAGGAGGTGCAGTACATAAACCTGAAGGATTATGAATTCCATTTCTATTAACATATGCAGATGACATTATAATAATTGCAAAACACAAAATTTGTATAAAGTAAGTAATACTTTGTAGAAATTAGTGTCTAGAGGTGATAGAGATGGCTTCAAATAAAGAGAAAAGCAAAGTTTTAGAGGATGTACTAAAGATAGGGTGTATATGTTTTACAATAAATTATATTTCTGTGTTAGGTTTAAAATTTAGGAATAAAGATGTAAGTAGAATTCAAATGAAAAAAAAACAGAAGAAATAAAGCAAACCTTTCTTTTCTGGAGACCATATAAATCATCATTCAGAAAAAATGGCTTATTAGATAAATTCAGTACTGATGTGAAAATAGCATACTTAGCAAGTGTATTTATGTTGCCAATAGTATTTGCAAATTAATTATTGCAGATATTTTTGTCATTTATATGGGGTTCTAGCTTAAGCCTAGTAAAAAGAGGAATGCTATGCATAAATAAAGAGAAAGGAGGTTTAGGGTTAATTAACCAAGTGGTATATGCTGCTGTATTAAATTTGTGTTAAAGTGGATAAATTAAAACATGAGAGATTAGTCGTAAGACTGTATTAAGTATAATAAATTTTGTGGTATGGTAGAAAGAGTAAAAGGGGAAAAAGATTCTATAAATGAAAAATTAAAATGTTACCAAGAAAAAATATATTTTGTGGAAAATAAAATCAGATGATATAGAAAGATAGAAAAATATGGTATAAGAATGTAATGTTAAAACATTACTATGTAAAACCACAGGAAAATCTAACTGGTGAAAAAAATAACATTATTAAAATAAGAAGCAAATGGTGTAATCAGAAAGTAAAATGTCAAGATTTTTTGTGAAGACTGGTAATAGATAAATTGCCTGTAAAAGACTTATGCCATATAAAATAGAAAAGTTACAGTGTGTATTTACATTGTCAAGAAGAAGAAACTATGGAACATGTGTTTATAAAATGTAAAAGAGGAAAAACATTACAGGGAAAACTATATAAAAGAAATGGATAAAATAAACATGGATATGAGTAAATATGAATCTTATAAGAAAAGAAGTAAAGAACATGTTCAAATAATAGATACATTTTTATGTCATATGGATAATATGGATTGAAACAATAAATTAAATTATATTTTATGGTAAATGGATTTTTGTAACAACATTACGAAAACTAAGATGGCGGCTGTGGAAAAAGGAGTGGGGCTCTAACAGTGATGAAAATTTAGTATGATTGTAAAAGAAATTATGAATATGTGCAAATGTATATATTAGTACATTTATAAATAAGTTTGTTTTGTATTTAAATAAAGGAACCCTCATTTTGTGAGCTGAGGACCCTTTAAACACTTCCTGTTTCTGTTCCAGGTTCAGTGGCAGTCTGGAGAAGCAGAGAGAATGATGTCAGATGTGGGAGAAGCTTGAGACAGTAGTGCTGAGATGATATTAATGGAAGATCAAGTAAAATGGAAGGAAGAAAAAGAGGATGCACTCAGCCCTGCATGGTCAGAAGATGTATTTTGGAAGAAGACAGTTGAGCCTTAGCAGGATAATTTATTTGGCAGTGAGGATTGTAAGAAGGTAGTCAAGCCTTCAGGGAAGGAGACTGGATGTATTAAAAATATTGATACAGACATTGTCAAAAGGGGTGAAGGTGATTCAAGCTTCACAAGACTCCAAGGAAGTTTTTCAATATCAGTTGTTTGAAGGTGTATGCGAGGGACAGAATGGATATATTGTTACAACCCTCTAGTTGGGGGGTTGTGGAATGATTTATTATGGGACCTGATAACATCCCAGGCTGCATCCTACATGAACTCAGGCAGGAACGTGCAGCACCATTAGGCACCCTACTCAACCAAAGCCTGAGTACCAGCACTGTCTCAGCTGAGTGGAGGACATTCACTGTTATCCCTTTGCACAAAGGTGGATGATCCACCAAACCAGGAAATTATAGACCCATCAGCCTAACTAACCTGATCTGCAAGACAATGGAGTGAATTATCATGGACCTCATTATCAAAGACATTGGCAATGTCCAGACACTCAATCCCACCCAATTTGGTTTTGTCAAGGGGAGGTCATGCCTGTTAAATATGGTCAACTTCTTTGAGACAATCACCAAAGCCATGGATGAGGGGAAGATGGTGCACAACTACCTTGACCTTGCCAAAGGTTTCAATACTATTCCCCACTCAGGTATAATAGATAAACTGTCTCAACTAGGCATCAATCCATATGTTACAAGATGGGTAGCAAACTGTCTCAGTGATAGAACCCACCTAGTCAAATTAGGGAAAGCCACATTAAGCAGTAGACCAAAAACTAGCGGTGTAACCCAGGGATCAGTCTTAGGGTATGTGTTGTTTAGGATATACTTTTCTGAGATGCAGGCCAAAACTAATGGGTGATGGCCGACCAAGTTTGCAGATGACTGCAAGATGGGTGCTGTCATCAATTCCCCTAGTGATGTGGACATCCTCCAAGAGGGTCTCACCCAAACAAATGACTGGTGCCAGAAACATGGCCTCAAACTGAATGCCAAAAAATGCATCATCATCCCCTTGGGGAAAGTGATGTCCCCATGTGGACCACATTAAAAACAAGGTCCTAAGCATGCAATCAGTCATGAGGGACTTGACCACCCAAGTTCATAGCAAACTGACTTTTGGCCACCATATTGCCTCTGTTGTACAGCATTCTTTCTGCATTTCCTACCTCATTAGTAAGGGTATCTCATCCAGGGGAAAGGTGGTCATAATATTCCTGTATGCTTCCCTTATAAGACCTATTGTTGAGTACAATGCCATTTTTGGCATGTACCTCACAAAGCACATGCAACAGCTGGAGAGACCACAGAGGTTCCTCACCAGGAAAATCCAGGGCCAAAAACATCTACCCTACACAGATAGGCTAAAGGTCCTGACCCCCTGTTCAGTCTCATGCAGACTCCTCAGAAGTGACCTCTGTCTGGCATAAAACGCAATCTCAGACCCCCGCTTTGATGGGACTGCTGCATATCCGCAATCACGTCCCACTCAAGGAACCAGCATGCGTGTCCTCAACCTGGTCTGTGACATCAATAGAACTTGTTGGCGGGACAGATTTTTGTCCACCAGACTCCAACTTCAATGGAATAGACTCCCTATCCATGTCAAGCAGAGTACCTCATTAAACCTTTTTAAGCACAACCTGAATAACTGGATGGGAAACAGCAAATACACCTCTGGTATTCCACCTGTGTCCCTGCTGGACAGGGGCATCAGGTGCTGACTTGTTAGAACATGGGCTAAATTGACTAGGCTTGTAAGGGCCTCAGGGCCAATAGCTTAGTAACTTCCTATGATCCTATGATTACAGAATCTCATAGTGCAAAGTAAACTAGCTATTGAGAGAGCAGTTTCATGGTAAGATATAATGGACAGAATACAAGAAGAAGAATCAGAAGATCTGGTGAAGGAGAAGAAATCACTAGCAGATACAGAAAAAGATGGATGATGGAGAGAAGAAAAGAAGACAGATTCTAGAAAAAAAAGCATTTAGTAAAATAAGTACAAAGAAGAAAAAGTACTGGATCTGTACATCTGGGAAAACATAATAACATCTTTAGCACTTCTCCACAAGAGGTGAGAGCATCTATTCATATTAATAAGGACATGTGTTATGACATTATATTTGAAACTGGAAAGTGTATGGAAAAGTATTGGGGAGAATATGTGGAAGACAAAAAGTTGTTATCCATGGAATTTATAGATATTTCAAATATTTAATAGAGGAACAAAAAAGAAAATGCATGTACTGTTTCAAACTGAAGTTGGAAAAGAGATGATAAAAGAATATTTAAAGATTGTGTGTAAAGAACTGATGGACATTACTAAAATGTATGACAGAGGTTTATGGACTGGGGTTAGGAATGTAGTATTGTTTTAAAAATGGAATATGAAAAAATTGTGCACATTCCAACTATGATAAATGTAGATGGAAACAAATGTACAGTATATGTATATATATATATATATATATATATATATATATATATATATATATATATATGTATACACACACACACACACACACACACACACACACACACACACACACACACACACACACACACACACACACACACAAACACACACATGGGATCCCTTCATATTGCCGAAATTTGAAAATGATAAATTTCATATGACCGAGACCATATGATCGACATTTGAAATGCCAACAATGCGGAACCAGAATCTTTGTAGAGTGCGGAATGGAAAGATTTCCATTCCTGCACTGTAGTGTGATCTCAGAGTTGGTATATTTAAGTTACGAGGGATGTGGTGGGTGGAGTGTTTTTGTTTTTGACGTTTGTATTTCATATGTTCGACATTTCAAATGTCAGATATATGGTCACGGCCATATGAAATTTGACATTTGAAGTGTCAAACATATGAAGTAGATCCATATATATAACCAAAAAATGAGGAACCAGTCAAAAGGCAACCAATAAACAAAAATGACTGGGTTTCAAAGACAGAAAAACTCCACTTTTATTGGCTAGAACATATAACTTAACGCTCCACAAAACATGCGTTTTCATCCAGGCACCGGACTTCATCAGAAAATACACAGAATGTGAAAACCTGTTTAAATAGTAAAAGGCTAACAATTAATAACCAATTAGTGGATAAAGCTATACACCCAACACAAATCACATATTAAAAAGATGAAAGGGTTTCTTAAAAATATGAAGACATTTCTAAAAAAAAATTATTTATTAATTTATTTATTTGCAGTTGTTTAACCAGGATAGTCCATTGGGCCAAAAGAGCCGTTTTCAATGGAGTCCTGGGGAGAAAAGCTCCACATAAAGATTATACAGAGATTATGTTCTACATACAGATTATACAAAGATTATGTTCCACACATAGTTTACATGAGGATTATAAAGAAAAACATTCTATAATTTCTGGTTAAACGTTAGAAGTAGTATAAATGTTTTTTTTTTTTTTTTACTAAAAATTACTAGGTACAAATAAGGAGTTGTATGCTAGAAGCAAGCAGGAATTTGCTAGCTGGGAATTGAGAAAAAGGAAGGAGGACAAAGAGTTGGGAGTAGAGAGTAGGTTATGAGGGGTGTGAACAGGAGCATTCCCATGAGGATGTTAGATGGGAGTGTAGTGATTTTTTAAAGTATGGGAGGCTAGCAATTGTACGAATTGAGGGGGGGGGAGTTCCATATGCGTGCTAGTGAGAAGGACAGGAGGTTGTGTCCTGGAGGGTGTAGGGGTCTATAAACTTCTATGAGGTTTTGATTGTTAGATCTTAGAAGTCTTTGAGTTTGATGCATTTTAAAGGTAGTAGAGAGAGAGGGACAGAGGGATGGCTGGAATATGAGTTTATGTGCATAGTTGAGCTGAGTGTAGGAGAGGTAGTTGGGAAGCTCTAGCCAGTTGAGTTTGTGGAGAGGTTCACAGTGATGGGTTGATGATTTGTTACTGGTGGCGAATCTAGCTATTTTATTGTAACAAGAGGACAGTTTGGTTTTCAGAGAAGATTGTAGGTTAGTTAGAAGAGGGGTACCATAGAGAAGGGAGGGAAGGAGAAATGTGGTAGAGAGAGTAATTTTGGTAGTTGAGGTGAGGAACCGATTGTGACGGTAGAGCATGCCTAGTTTTTGGTGGGGTTTTTTATATTTAGTAGTAGATGGGAGTTGAATTTGAGCTTGTCATCGATTTGGACCCCTAACAGTTTGGCTTCAGATACCAGCTCAAGAGATGTGTTATTTTGGCTGGTGATGGAGAATAAATTTCTATCAAGGTTATTAGTTTTGGAGGGGGTAAATATCATAAGTTTAGTTTTAGCAGCATTGAGAGCAAGATGGTTGTCTTTCATCCATTGTTCTGTGGTGGAGAAGGCATCTTGAGTGAGTTTTAAAAGAGTTGGGATGGATGAGGCAGCACAGATGATTGTGGAGTCATCTGCGTATTGAATAATGTTTGCAAGGGGGATAGAGCGGAAAAAGTCATTAATGAAAATTTTGAAGAGGAGGGGGCCCAAAATAGAACCTTGTGGGACACCTGTGGGGGTGTTGAGGAAGGATGAGGTGGCTTTTTTCCATTTGACGGCTTGTTGCCTATTGGAGAGATAGCTAGAAAACCAACAGAGGGAAGAGGTAGAAAGGTTTAGGTTAGATAGTTTAGTAAGAAGTAGGTTATGAGAGATAGTGTCGAAGGCTTTAGAGAGATCGAGTAGGATGGTAGATACAGTGAGGCCGGAATCTCTAGCTTTATTCACAGTTTCAAGGAAGGATAGGAGGGCAGTCATAATACTATGATGGGGTCTGAATCCATGCTGTGTAGGAGTTAGCAGATTGTTGTCTAGGAGATGGGGAAGAAGTTGAAGATGGATACATTTCTCTAGGACTTTTGAAATGGGCGAAAGGATGGCGATGGGACGGAAGTTGGTAATATTAGTATTGGTTCCACCTTTATGCAATGGAATGATGTAGGCTTTTTTCCATATTTGAGGAACAATACTTTCTTGGATCGAGCGGTTAATTAGGATACTGATAGGGAGGGCAATGGCTTCAGCAGCTATGCTGAGGAAGTATGAGGGAATGTTATCAGGGGCATTGGTGCATGGTTTTAGTTTCTGCAGGAGTCTTTTTATGTTGGATGTAGGAATAGGTTTGATGAAGAATGGTGTGGGTGGGGAATGAGTGGGAGACGTTGGGGGAGGAGAAGCATGAGGAGAAGTGGGAGAAAGTGGAGATGGAGAAGCCTGAGGAGAAGTGGGAGAAGTTGAAGGGGGAGAAGCAAGAGGAGAAGTGGGAGATGTTGGAGGGGGAGAAGTCTGAGGGAAGTGGAGGTAGGAGAATGACTGTTATTTAAAAAGAGGAGGTAAGTTTAGAAATAGAGTCTATGAAGAAAGAATTGAATTGGGTAGCAAGATCAGTGTCATCTATATTTGGGCAGGGCATTGGGTTTTCTGTGTTCCCGGGTTTTAAGAGGGTAGTTATACCTCTCCAGAACTTTTGAGGGTTGGTTTTGAGGTTGCTTTGAAGTTGGGTGAAGTAGTTACGATGGTCTGCAGAGATAAGTTTTTTGACTGAATTACGAAGAGTTTTGTATTCATTGAGGGAAGATGTAGATTTGTTCTTCTGATATTGTGTCCAGGCTTTGTCTCTAAGTCGCATGGTGGTTAGGGTGTTTATAGTTAACCAGGGGGTGGATTGCCTTTTTATTCTTTTGGTTTTTAATGGAGCATGAGTATCTAGAAGGTTTAGGAAGGTAGTATTAAAGTAAGTGATTGCATTTTCAAGGGGTAGAGTTTTTAAGGGGTACCAGTTAAGTGATTTTAGGGTGTCAGAGAAAGCTTCTGGGTTAAAGTTTCTATGACATCGAGTAATAATATAATTATGAGTGACTTGTAAGGGACAAGGAAGATGTCTAGGGAAGATAGGAAGGTGGTCGCTGAGGGAGTCAGGTATGGTACCACTATCTGGGTAGTAGTGAGGGTGGGAGACAAGAATCCAGTCTAGGATGTTGCCACTGGTAAAGTCTTTGCATGGTCTAGTTGAGGAGTTGATGAGTTGAGAGTAGTTGTATAGGTTAATGTTAAGGGGGTGAGAGGGGGATTGAATGGAGGACCAGTTAATATTTGGTTTTGTCAAGGGAGGTCATGCCTCTTAAATGTAGTCAACTTCTTTGAAACAATCACCAAAGCCATGGATGAGGGAAGATGGTGCACAACTACCTTGACCTTGCCAAAGGTTTCAATATTATTCCCCACTCAGGTATAATAGATAAACTGTCTCAACTAGGCATCAATCAATATGTTACAAGATGGGTAGCAAACTGTCTCAGTGATAGAACCCACCTAGTCAAATTAGGGAAAGCCACATTAAGCAGTAGACCAAAAACTAGCGGTGTAACCCAGGGATCAGTCTTAGGGTATCTGTTGTTTAGGATATACTTTTCTGAGATGCAGGCCAAAACTAGTGGGTGATGGCCGACCAAGTTTGCAGATGACTGGAAGATGGGTGCTGTCATCAATTCCCCTAGTGATGTGGACATCCTCCAAGAGGGTCTCACCCAAACAAATGACTGGTGCCAGAAACATGGCCTCAAACTGAATGCCAAAAAAATGCATCATCATCCCCTTGGGGAAAGTGATGTCCCCATGTGGACCACATTAAAAACAAGGTCCTAAGCATGCAATCAGTCATGAGGGACTTGACCACCCAAGTTCATAGCAAACTGACTTTTGGCCACCATATTGCCTCTGTTGTACAGCATTCTTTCTGCATTGCCTACCTCATTAGTAAGGGTATCTCATCCAGGGGAAAGGTGGTCATAATATTCTTGTATGCTTCCCTTATAAGACCTATTGTTGAGTACAATGCCATTTTTGGCATGTACCTCACAAAGCACATGCAACAGCTGGAGAGACCACAGAGGTTCCTCACCAGGAAAATCCAGGGCCAAAAACATCTACCCTACACAGATAGGCTAAAGGTCCTGTCCCCCTGTTCAGTCTCATGCAGACTCCTCAGAAGTGACCTCTGTCTGGCATAAAACGCAATCTCAGACCCCCGCTTTGATGGGACTGCTGCATATCCGCAATCACGTCCCACTCAAGTAACCAGCATGCGTGTCCTCAACCTGGTCTGTGACATCAATAGAACTTGTTGGCGGGACAGATTTTTGTCCACCAGACTCCAACTTCAATGGAATAGACTCCTTATCCATGTCAAGCAGAGTACCTCATTAAACCTTTTTAAGCACAACCTGAATAACTGGATGGGAAACAGCAAATACACCTCTGGTATTCCACCTGTGTCCCTGCTGGACAGGGGCATCAGGTGCTGACTTGTTAGAACATGGGCTAAATTGACTAGGCTTGTAAGGGCCTCAGGGCCAATAGCTTAGTAACTTCCTATGATCCTATGATTACAGAATCTCATAGTGCAAAGTAAACTAGATATTGAGAGAGCAGTTTCATGGTACGATATAATGGACAGAATACAAGAAGAAGAATCAGAAGATCTGGTGAAGGAGCAGAAGAAATCACTAGCAGATACAGAAAAAGATGGATGATGGAGAGAAGAAAAGAAGACAAATTCTAGAAAAAAAAAGTATTTAGTAAAATAAGTACAAAGAAGAAAAAGTACTGGATCTGTACATCTGGGAAAACATAATAACATCTTTAGCACTTCTCCACAAGAGGTGAGAGCATCTATTCATATTAATAAGGACATGTGTTATGACATTATATTTGAAACTGGAAAGTGTATGGAAAAGTATTGGGGAGAATATGTGGAAGACAAAAAGTTGTTATCCATGGAATTTACAGATATTTCAAATATTTAATAGAGGAACAAAAAAGAAAATGCATGTACTGTTTCAAACTGAAGTTGGAAAAGAGATGATAAAAGAATATTTAAAGATTGTGTGTAAAGAACTGATGGACATTACTAAAATGTATGACAGAGGTTTATGGACTGGGGTTAGGAATGTAGTATTGTTTTAAAAATGGAATATGAAATAATTGTGCACATTCCAACTATGATAAATGTAGATGGAAACAAATGTACAGTATATGTATATATATATATATATATATATATATATATATATATATATATATATATATATGTATACACACACACACACACACACTCACACACACACACACACACACACACACACACACACACACACAAACACACACATGGGATCCCTTCATATTGCCGAAATTTGAAAATGATAAATTTCATATGACCGAGACCATATGATCGACATTTGAAATGCCAACAATGCGGAACCAGAATCTTTGTAGAGTGCGGAATGGAAAGATTTCCATTCCTGCACTGTAGTGTGATCTCAGAGTTGGTATATTTAAGTTACGAGGGATGTGGTGGGTGGAGTGTTTTTTGTTTTTTACTTTTGTATTTCATATGTTCGACATTTCAAATGTCAGATATATGGTCACGGCCATATGAAATTTGACATTTGAAGTGTCAAACATATGAAGTAGATCCATATATATAACCAAAAAATGAGGAACCAGTCAAAAGGCAACCAATAAACAAAAATGACTGGGTTTCAAAGACAGAAAAACTCCACTTTTTATTGGCTAGAACATATAACTTAACGCTCCACAAAACATGCGTTTTCATCCAGGCACCGCCCGGACTTCATCAGAAAATACACAGAATGTGAAAAACCTGTTTAAATAGTAAAAGGCTAACAATTAATAACCAATTAGTGGATAAAGCTATACACCCAACACAAATCACATATTAAAAAGATGAAAGGGTTTCTTAAAAATATGAAGACATTTCTAAAAAAAAATTATTTATTAATTTATTTATTTGCAGTTGTTTAACCAGGATAGTCCATTGGGCCAAAAGAGCCCGTTTTCAATGGAGTCCTGGGGAGAAAAGCTCCACATAAAGATTATACAGAGATTATGTTCTACATACAGATTATACAAAGATTATGTTCCACACATAGTTTACATGAGGATTATAAAGAAAAACATTCTATAATTTCTGGTTAAACGTTAGAAGTAGTATAAATGTTTTTTTTTTTTTTTTACTAAAAATTACTAGGTACAAATAAGGAGTTGTATGCTAGAAGCAAGCAGGAATTTGCTAGCTGGGAATTGAGAAAAAGGAAGGAGGAAAAAGAGTTGGGAGTAGAGAGTAGGTTATGAGGGGTGTGAACAGGAGCATTCCCATGAGGATGTTAGATGGGAGTGTAGTGATTTTTTAAAGTATGGGAGGCTAGCAATTGTACGAATTGAGGGGGGGGGAGTTCCATATGCGTGCTAGTGAGAAGGACAGGAGGTTGTGTCCTGGAGGGTGTAGGGGTCTATAAACTTCTATGAGGTTTTGATTGTTAGATCTTAGAAGTCTTTGAGTTTGATGCATTTTAAAGGTAGTAGAGAGAGAGGGACAGAGGGATGGCTGGAATATGAGTTTATGTGCATAGTTGAGCTGAGTGTAGGAGAGGTAGTTGGGAAGCTCTAGCCAGTTGAGTTTGTGGAGAGGTTCACAGTGATGGGTTGATGATTTGTTACTGGTGGCGAATCTAGCTATTTTATTGTAACAAGAGGACAGTTTGGTTTTCAGAGAAGATTGTAGGTTAGTTAGAAGAGGGGTACCATAGAGAAGGGAGGGAAGGAGAAATGTGGTAGAGAGAGTAATTTTGGTAGTTGAGGTGAGGAACCGATTGTGACGGTAGAGCATGCCTAGTTTTTGGTGGGTTTTTTTTATATTTAGTAGTAGATGGGAGTTGAATTTGAGCTTGTCATCGATTTGGACCCCTAACAGTTTGGCTTCAGATACCAGCTCAAGAGATGTGTTATTTTGGCTGGTGATGGAGAATAAATTTCTATCAAGGTTATTAGTTTTGGAGGGGGTAAATATCATAAGTTTAGTTTTAGCAGCATTGAGAGCAAGATGGTTGTCTTTCATCCATTGTTCTGTGGTGGAGAAGGCATCTTGAGTGAGTTTTAAAAGAGTTGGGATGGATGAGGCAGCACAGATGATTGTGGAGTCATCTGCGTATTGAATAATGTTTGCAAGGGGGATAGAGCGGAAAAAGTCATTAATGAAAATTTTGAAGAGGAGGGGGCCCAAAATAGAACCTTGTGGGACACCTGTGGGGTGTTGAGGAAGGATGAGGTGGCTTTTTTCCATTTGACGGCTTGTTGCCTATTGGAGAGATAGCTAGAAAACCAACAGAGGGAAGAGGTAGAAAGGTTTAGGTTAGATAGTTTAGTAAGAAGTAGGTTATGAGAGATAGTGTCGAAGGCTTTAGAGAGATCGAGTAGGATGGTAGATACAGTGAGGCCGGAATCTCTAGCTTTATTCACAGTTTCAAGGAAGGATAGGAGGGCAGTCATAATACTATGATGGGGTCTGAATCCATGCTGTGTAGGAGTTAGCAGATTGTTGTCTAGGAGATGGGGAAGAAGTTGAAGATGGATACATTTCTCTAGGACTTTGAAATGGGCGAAAGGATGGCGATGGGACGGAAGTTGGTAATATTAGTATTGGTTCCACCTTTATGCAATGGAATGATGTAGGCTTTTTTCCATATTTGAGGAACAATACTTTCTTGGATCGAGCGGTTAATTAGGATACTGATAGGGAGGGCAATGGCTTCAGCAGCTATGCTGAGGAAGTATGAGGGAATGTTATCAGGGGCATTGGTGCATGGTTTTAGTTTCTGCAGGAGTCTTTTTATGTTGGATGTAGGAATAGGTTTGATGAAGAATGGTGTGGGTGGGGAATGAGTGGGAGACGTTGGGGGAGGAGAAGCATGAGGAGAAGTGGGAGAAAGTGGAGATGGAGAAGCCTGAGGAGAAGTGGGAGAAGTTGAAGGGGGAGAAGCAAGAGGAGAAGTGGGAGATGTTGGAGGGGGAGAAGTCTGAGGGGAAGTGGAGGTAGGAGAATGACTGTTATTTAAAAAAGAGGAGGTAAGTTTAGAAATAGAGTCTATGAAGAAAGAATTGAATTGGGTAGCAAGATCAGTGTCATCTATATTTGGGCAGGGCATTGGGTTTTCTGTGTTCCCGGGTTTTAAGAGGGTAGTTATACCTCTCCAGAACTTTTGAGGGTTGGTTTTGAGGTTGCTTTGAAGTTGGGTGAAGTAGTTACGATGGTCTGCAGAGATAAGTTTTTTGACTGAATTACGAAGAGTTTTGTATTCATTGAGGGAAGATGTAGATTTGTTCTTCTGATATTGTGTCCAGGCTTTGTCTCTAAGTCGCATGGTGGTTAGGGTGTTTATAGTTAACCAGGAGGTGGATTGCCTTTTTATTCTTTTGGTTTTTAATGGAGCATGAGTATCTAGAAGGTTTAGGAAGGTAGTATTAAAGTAAGTGATTGCATTTTCAAGGGGTAGAGTTTTTAAGGGGTACCAGTTAAGTGATTTTAGGGTGTCAGAGAAAGCTTCTGGGTTAAAGTTTCTATGACATCGAGTAATAATATAATTATGAGTGACTTGTAAGGGACAAGGAAGATGTCTAGGGAAGATAGGAAGGTGGTCGCTGAGGGAGTCAGGTATGGTACCACTATCTGGGTAGTAGTGAGGGTGGGAGACAAGAATCCAGTCTAGGATGTTGCCACTGGTAAAGTCTTTGCATGGTCTAGTTGAGGAGTTGATGAGTTGAGAGTAGTTGTATAGGTTAATGTTAAGGGGGTGAGAGGGGGATTGAATGGAGGACCAGTTAATATTTGGTTTTGTCAAGGGGAGGTCATGCCTCTTAAATGTAGTCAACTTCTTTGAAACAATCACCAAAGCCATGGATGAGGGGAAGATGGTGCACAACTACCTTGACCTTGCCAAAGGTTTCAATATTATTCCCCACTCAGGTATAATAGATAAACTGTCTCAACTAGGCATCAATCAATATGTTACAAGATGGGTAGCAAACTGTCTCAGTGATAGAACCCACCTAGTCAAATTAGGGAAAGCCACATTAAGCAGTAGACCAAAAACTAGCGGTGTAACCCAGGGATCAGTCTTAGGGTATCTGTTGTTTAGGATATACTTTTCTGAGATGCAGGCCAAAACTAGTGGGTGATGGCCGACCAAGTTTGCAGATGACTGGAAGATGGGTGCTGTCATCAATTCCCCTAGTGATGTGGACATCCTCCAAGAGGGTCTCACCCAAACAAATGACTGGTGCCAGAAACATGGCCTCAAACTGAATGCCAAAAAATGCATCATCATCCCCTTGGGGAAAGTGATGTCCCCATGTGGACCACATTAAAAACAAGGTCCTAAGCATGCAATCAGTCATGAGGGACTTGACCACCCAAGTTCATAGCAAACTGACTTTTGGCCACCATATTGCCTCTGTTGTACAGCATTCTTTCTGCATTGCCTACCTCATTAGTAAGGGTATCTCATCCAGGGGAAAGGTGGTCATAATATTCTTGTATGCTTCCCTTATAAGACCTATTGTTGAGTACAATGCCATTTTTGGCATGTACCTCACAAAGCACATGCAACAGCTGGAGAGACCACAGAGGTTCCTCACCAGGAAAATCCAGGGCCAAAAACATCTACCCTACACAGATAGGCTAAAGGTCCTGTCCCCCTGTTCAGTCTCATGCAGACTCCTCAGAAGTGACCTCTGTCTGGCATAAAACGCAATCTCAGACCCCCGCTTTGATGGGACTGCTGCATATCCGCAATCACGTCCCACTCAAGTAACCAGCATGCGTGTCCTCAACCTGGTCTGTGACATCAATAGAACTTGTTGGCGGGACAGATTTTTGTCCACCAGACTCCAACTTCAATGGAATAGACTCCTTATCCATGTCAAGCAGAGTACCTCATTAAACCTTTTTAAGCACAACCTGAATAACTGGATGGGAAACAGCAAATACACCTCTGGTATTCCACCTGTGTCCCTGCTGGACAGGGGCATCAGGTGCTGACTTGTTAGAACATGGGCTAAATTGACTAGGCTTGTAAGGGCCTCAGGGCCAATAGCTTAGTAACTTCCTATGATCCTATGATTACAGAATCTCATAGTGCAAAGTAAACTAGATATTGAGAGAGCAGTTTCATGGTACGATATAATGGACAGAATACAAGAAGAAGAATCAGAAGATCTGGTGAAGGAGCAGAAGAAATCACTAGCAGATACAGAAAAAGATGGATGATGGAGAGAAGAAAAGAAGACAAATTCTAGAAAAAAAAAGTATTTAGTAAAATAAGTACAAAGAAGAAAAAGTACTGGATCTGTACATCTGGGAAAACGTAATAACATCTTTAGCACTTCTCCACAAGAGGTGAGAGCATCTATTCATATTAATAAGGACACGTGTTATGACATTATATTTGAAACTGGAAAGTGTATGGAAAAGTACTGGGGAGAATATGTGGAAGACAAAATGTTGTTATCCATGGAATTTACAGATATTTCAAATATTTAATAGAGGAACAAAAAAGAAAATGCATGTACTGTTTCAAACTGAAGTTGGAAAAGAGATGATAAAAGAATATTTAAAGATTGTGTGTAAAGAACTGATGGACATTACTAAAATGTATGACAGAGGTTTATGGACTGGGGTTAGGAATGTAGTATTGTTTTAAAAATGGAATATGAAATAATTGTGCACATTCCAACTATGATAAATGTAGATGGAAACAAATGTACAGTATATATATATATATATATATATATATATATATATATATATATATATATATATATATATATATATGTATCTATATGGTTCCTATCGACAGGTCAAAACATCGACACTCACATGTTCGACTCCACATCATCGACACTTCATAACATCGACGTTTCAGGTAAGCGATCTTCCCCCTCACAGGACCCATGGTAGCCCTCGTTTCTCTGTTATAACGCATAGGGTTTACGTCATTATTCAAAATTTACCCTGACAGCGTTGTCCTTACCTTCTTAATAGTGAAACGAGTGCTACCATGGGTCCTGTGAGGGGAAAGATCGCCACCTGAAACGTCGATGTTATGAAGTGTCGATGATGTGGAGTCGAACATGTGAGTGTCGATGTTTTGACCTGTCGATGAACTGATAGGTACCCATCTATATATATATATATATATATATATATAAATATATATATATATATATATATATATATATATATATATATGTATCTATATCTATATATATATATATATATATATATATATATATATATATATATATACAAACACACACACACACACACACACACACACACACACACACACACACACACACACACACACACACATGGGATCCCTTCATATTGCCGAAATTTGAAAATGACAAATTTCATATGACCGAGACCATATGATCGACATTTGAAATGCCAACAATGCGGAACCAGCATCTTTGTAGAGTGCGGAATGGAAAGATTTCTATTCCTGCACTGTAGTGCGATCACAGAGTTGGTATATTTAAGTTACGAGGGATGTGGTGGGTGGAGTGTTTTTTGTTTTTTACTTTTGTATTTCATATGTTCGACATTTCAAATGTCAGTCATATGGTCTCGGCCATATGAAATTTAGCATTTGAAGTGTCAAACATATGAAGTAGATCCATATATATAACCAAAAAACGAGGAACCAGTCAAAAGGCAACCAATAAACAAAACAGACTGGGTTTCAAAGACAGAAAAACTCCACTTTTTATTGGCTAGAACATACAACTTAACGCTCCACAAAACATGCGTTTTCATCCATGCACCTCCTTCATCACAACTTCATCAGAAAATACACAGCATGTGAAAAACCTGTTTAAATAGTAAAAGACTAACAATTAATAACCAATTAGTGGATAAAGCTATACACACAACACAAATCACACATTAAAAAGATGAAAGGGTTTCTTAAAAATATGAAGACATTTCTAAAAAAAATTATTTATTTATTTATTTATTTGCAGTTGTTTAACCAGGATAGTCCATTGGGCCAAAAGAACCCGTTTACAATGGAGTCCTGGGGAGAAAAGCTCCACATAAAGATTATACAGAGATTATGTTCTACATACAGATTATACAAAGATTATGTTCCACACATTGTTTACATGAGAATTATAAAGAAAAAACATTCTATAATTTCTGGTTAAACGTTAGAAGTAGTATATATGTTTTTTTTTTTTACTAAAAATTACTAGGTACAAATAAGGAGTTGTATGCTAGAAGCAAGCAGGAATTTGCTAGCTGGGAATTGAGAAAAAGGAAGGAGGAAAAAGAGTTGGGAGTAGAGAGTAGGTTATGAGGGGTGTGAACAGGAGCATTCCCATGAGGATGTTAGATGGGAGTGTAGTGATTTTTTAAAGTATGGGAGGCTAGCAATTGTACGAATTGAGTGGGGGGGGAGTTCCATAGGCGTGCTAGTGAGAAGGACACAAGGTTGTGTCCTGGAGGGTGTAGGGGTCTATAAACTTCTATGAGGTTTTGATTGTTAGATCTTAGAAGTCTTTGAGTTTGATGCATTTTAAAGGTAGTAGAGAGAGAGAGGGACAGAGGGATGGCTGGAATATGAGTTTATGTGCATAGTTGAGCTGAGTGTAGGAGAGGTAGTTGGGAAGCTCTAGCCAGTTGAGTTTGTGGAGAGGTTCACAGTGATGGGTAGATGATTTGTTACTGGTGGCGAATCTAGCTATTTTATTGTAACAAGAGGACAGTTTGGTTTTCAGAGAAGATTGTAGGTTAGTTAGAAGAGGGGCACCATAGAGAAGGGAGGGAAGGAGAAATGTGGTAGAGAGAGTAATTTTGGTAGTTGAGGTGAGGTGAGGAACCGATTGTGACGGTAGAGCATGACTAGTTTTTGGTGGGTTTTTTTTATATTTAGTAGTAGATGGGAGTTGAATTTGAGCTTGTCATCGATTTGGACCCCTAACAGTTTGGCTTCAGATACCAGCTCAAGAGATGTGTTATTTTGGCTGGTGATGGAGAATAAATTTCTATCAAGGTTATTAGTTTTGGAGGGGGTAAATATCATAAGTTTAGTTTTAGCAGCATTGAGAGCAAGATGGTTGTCTTTCATCCATTGTTCTGTGGTGGAGAAGGCATCTTGAGTGAGTTTTAAAAGAGTTGGGATGGATGAGGCAGCACAGATGATTGTGGAGTCATCTGCGTATTGAATAATGTTTGCAAGGGGGATAGAGCGGAAAAAGTCATTAATGAAAATGTTGAAGAGGAGGGGGCCCAAAATAGAACCTTGTGGGACACCTGTGGTGGTGTTGAGGAAGGATGAGGTGGCTTTTTTCCATTTGACGGCTTGTTGCCTATTGGAGAGATAGCTAGAAAACCAACAGAGGGAAGAGGTAGAAAGGTTTAGGTTAGATAGTTTAGTAAGAAGTAGGTTATGAGAGATAGTGTTGAAGGCTTTAGAGAGATCGAGTAGGATGGTAGATACAGTGAGGCCAGAATCTCTAGCTTTATTCACAGTTTCAAGGAAGGATAGGAGGGCAGTCATAGTACTATGATGGGGTCTGAATCCATGCTGTGTAGGAGTTAGTAGATTGTTGTCTAGGAGATGGGGAAGAAGTTGAAGATGGATACATTTCTCTAGGACTTTTGAAATGGGCGAAAGGATGGCGATGGGACAGAAGTTGGTAATATTAGTATTGGTTCCACCTTTATGCAGTGGAATGATGTAGGCTTTTTTCCATATTTGAGGAACAATACTTTCTTGGATCGAGCGGTTAATTAGGATACTGATAGGGAGGGCAATGGCTTCAGCAGCTATGCTGAGGAAGTATGAGGAATGTTATCAGGGGCATTGGTGCATGGTTTTAGTTTCTGCAGGAGTTTTTTTATGGTGGATGTAGGAATAGGTTTGATGAAGAATGGTGGGGGTGGGGAATGAGTGGGAGAAGTTGGGGGAGGAGAAGCATGAGGAGAAGTGGGAGAAAGTGGAGATGGAGAAGCCTGAGGAGAAGTGGGAGACGTTGAAGGGGAGAAGCAAGAGGGAGAAGTGGGAGATGTTGGAGGGGGAGAAGTCTGAGGGGAAGTGGAGGTAGGAGAATGACTGTTATTTAAAAAAGAGGAAGTAAGTTTAGAAATAGAGTCTATGAAGAAAGAATTGAATTGGGTAGCAAGATCAGTGTCATCTATATTTGGGCAGGGGATTGGGCTTTCTGTGTTCCCGGATTTTAAGAGGGTAGTTATACCTCTCCAGAACTTTTGAGGGTTGGTTTTGAGGTTGCTTTGAAGTTGGGTGAAGTAGTTACGACGGTCTGCAGAGATAAGTTTTTTGACTGAATTACGAAGAGTTTTGTATTCATTGAGGGAAGATGTAGATTTGTTCTTTTGATATTGTGTCCAGGCTTTGTCTCTAAGTTGCATGGTGGTTAGGGTGTTTATAGTTAACCAGGAGGTGGATTGCCTTTTTATTCTTTTGGTTTTTAATGGAGCATGAGTATCTAGAAGGTTTAGGAAGGTAGTATTAAAGTAAGTGATTGCATTTTCAAGGGGTAGAGTTTTTAAGGGATACCAGTTAAGTGATTTTAGGGTGTCATAGAAAGCTTCTGGGTTAAAGTTTCTATGACATCGGGTAATAATATAATTATGAGTGACTTGTAAGGGACAAGGAAGACGTCTAGTGAAGATAGGAAGGTGGTCGCTGAGGGAGTCAGGTATGGTACCACTATCTGGGTAGTAGTGAGGGTGGGAGACAAGAATCCAGTCTAGGATGTTGCCACTGGTAAAGTCTTTGCATGGTCTAGTTGAGGAGTTGATGAGTTGAGAGTAGTTGTATAGGTTAATGTTAAGGGGGTGAGAGGGGGATTGAATGGAGGACCAGTTAATATTTGGTTTTGTCAAGGGGAGGTCATGCCTGTTAAATGTGGTCAACTTCTTTGAGACAATCACCAAAGCCATGGATGAGGGGAAGATGGTGCACAACTACCTTGACCTTGCCAAATGTTTCAATACTATTCCCCACTCAGGTATAATAGAAAAAACTGTCTCAACTAGGCATCAATCCATATGTTACAAGATGGGTAGCAAACTGTCTCAGTGATAGAACCCACCTAGTCAAATTAGGGAAAGCCACATTAAGCAGTAGATCAAAAACTAGCGGTGTAACCCAGGGATCAGTTTTAGGGTATCTGTTGTTTAGGATATACTTTTCTGAGATGCAGGCCAAAACCAATGGGTGATGGCCGACCAAGTTTGCAGATGACTGCAAGATGGGTGTTGTCATCAATTCCCCTAGTGATGTGGACATCCTCCAAGAGGGTCTCACCCAAACAAATGACTGGTGCCAGAAATATGGCCTCAAACTGAATGCCAAAAAATGCATCATCATCCCCTTGGGGAAAGTGATGTCCCCATGTGGACCACATTTAAAACAAGGTCCTAAGCATGCAATCAGTCATGAGGGACTTGACATCCCAAGTTCATAGCAAACTGATTTTGGCCACCATATTGCCTCTGTTGTACAGCATTCTTTCTGCATTGCCTACCTCATTAGTAAGGGTATCTCATCCAGGGGCAAGGTGGTCATAAGATTCCTGTATGCTTCCCTTATAAGACCTATTGTTGAGTACAATGCCATTTTTGGCATGTACCTCACAAAGCACATGCAACAGCTGGAGATACCACAGAGGTTCCTCACCAGGAAAATCCAGGGCCAAAAACATCTACCCTACACAGATAGGCTAAAGGTCCTGTCCCCCTGTTCAGTCTCATGCAGACTCCTCAGAAGTGACCTCTGTCTGGCATAAAACGCAATCTCAGACCCCCGCCTTGATGGGACTGCTGCATATCCGCAATCACGTCCCACTCAAGGAACCAGCATGCGTGTCCTCAACCTGGTCTGTGACATCAATAGAACTTGTTGGCGGGACAGATTTTTGTCCACCAGACTCCAACTTCAATGGAATAGACTCCCTATCCATGTCAAGCAGAGTACCTCATTAAACCTTTTTAAGCACAACCTGAATAACTGGATGGGAAACAGCAAATACACCTCTGGTATTCCACCTGTGTCCCTGCTGGACAGGGGCATCAGGTGCTGACTTGTTAGAACATGGGCTAAATTGACTAGGCTTGTAAGGGCCTCAGGGCCAATAGCTTAGTAACTTCCTATGATGCTATGATTACAGAATCTCATAGTGCAAAGTAAACTAGATATTGAGAGAGCAGTTTCATGGTAAGATATAATGGACAGAATACAAGAAGAAGAATCAGAAGATCTGGTGAAGGAGCAGAAGAAATCACTAGCAGATACAGAAAAAGATGGATGATGGAGAGAAGAAAAGAAGACAAATTCTAGAAAAAAAGTATTTAGTAAAATAAGTACAAAGAAGAAAAAGTACTGGATCTGTACATCTGGGAAAACATAATAACATCTTTAGCACTTCTCCACAAGAGGTGAGAGCATCTATTCATATTAATAAGGACACGTGTTATGACATTATATTTGAAACTGGAAAGTGTATGGAAAAGTATTGGGGAGAATATGTGGAAGACAAAATGTTGTTATCCATGGAATTTACAGATATTTCAAATATTTAATAGAGGAACAAAAAAGAAAATGCATGTACTGTTTCAAACTGAAGTTGGAAAAGAGATGATAAAAGAATATTTAAAGATTGTGTGTAAAGAACTGATGGACATTACTAAAATGTATGGCAGAGGTTTATGGACTGGGGTTAGGAATGTAGTATTGTTTTAAAAATGGAATATGAAATAATTGTGCACATTCCAACTATGATAAATGTAGATGGAAACAAATGTACAGTATATATATATATATATATATATATATATATATGTGTTTATCTATATATATATATATATATATATATATATATATATATATATATATGTATATGTATCTATATATATATATATATATATATATATATATATATATACACACACACACACACACACACACACACACACACACACACACACACACACACACACACACACACACACACACACACACACACACACACACTTACACACACACATGGGATCCCTTCATATTGCCGAAATTTGAAAATGACAAATTTCATATGACCGAGACCATATTATCGACATTTGAAATGCCAACAATGCGGAACCAGCATCTTTGTAGAGTGCGGAATGGAAAGATTTCCATTCCTGCACTGTAGTGCGATCTCAGAGTTGGTATATTTAAGTTACGAGGTGTATGGTGGATGGAGTGTTTTTTGTTTTTTACTTTTGTATTTCATATGCTCGACATTTCAAATGTCAGTCATATGGTCTCGGCCATATGAAATTTGGCATTTGAAGTGTCAAACATATGAAGTAGATCCATATATATAACCAAAAAACGAGGAACCAGTCAAAAGGCAACCGATAAACAAAACAGACTGGGTTTCAAAGACAGAAAAACTCCACTTTTTATTGGCTAGAACATACAACTTAACGCTCCACAAAACATGCGTTTTCGACCAGTTACCTCCCGGACTTCATCAGAAAATACACAGAATGTGAAAAACCTGTTTAAATAGTAAAAGGCTAACAATTAATAACCAATTAGTGGATAAAGCTATACACACAACACAAATCACATATTAAAAAGATGAAAGGGTTTCTTAAAAATATGAGGACATTTTTAAAAAAATTTATTTATTTATTTATTTATTTATTTATTTATTTGCAGTTGTTTAACCAGGATAGTCCATTGGGCCAAAAGAACCCATTTTCAATGGAGTCCTGGGGAGAAAAGCTCCACATAACGATTATACAGAGATTATGTTCTACATACATATTATACAAAGATTATGTTCCACACATAGTTTACATGAGGATTATAAAGAAAAACATTCTATAATTTCTGGTTAAATGTTAGAAGTAGTATATATGTTTTTTTTATTTTTTACTAAAAATTACTAGGTACAAATAAGGAGTTGTATGCTAGAAGCAAGCAGAAATTTGCTAGCTGGGAATTGAGAAAAAGGAAGGAGGAAAAAGAGTTGGGAGTAGAGAGTAGGTTATGAGGGGTGTGAACAGGAGCATTCCCATGAGGATGTTAGATGGGAGTGTAGTGATTTTTTAAAGTATGGGAGGCTAGCAATTGTACGAATTGAGGGGGGGGGGGAGTTCCATAGGCGTGCTAGTGAGAAGGACAGGAGGTTGTGTCCTGGAGGGTGTAGGGGTCTATAAACTTCTATGAGGTTTTGATTGTTAGATCTTAGAAGTCTTTGAGTTTGATGCATTTTAAAGGTAGTAGAGAAAGAGGGACAGAGGGATGGCTGGAATATGAGTTTATGTGCATAGGTGAGCTGAGTGTAGGAGAGGTAGTTGGGAAGCTCTAGCCAGTTGAGTTTGTTGAGAGGTTCACAGTGATGGGTAGATGATTTGTTACTGGTGGTGAATCTAGCGATTTTATTGTAACAAGAGGACAGTTTGGTTTTCAGAGAAGATTGTAGGTTAGTTAGAAGAGGTGCACCATAGAGAAGGGAGGGAAGGAGAAATGTGGTAGAGAGAGTAATTTTGGTAGTTGAGGTCAGGAACCAATTGTGACGGTAGAGCATGCCTAGTTTTTGGTGTTTTTTTTTTTATATTTAGTAGTAGATGGGAGTTGAATTTGAGCTTGTCATCGATTTGGACCCCTAACAGTTTGGCTTCAGATACCAGCTCAAGAGATGTGTTATTTTGGCTGGTGATGGAGAATAAATTTCTATCAAGGTTATTAGTTTTGGAGGGGGTAAATATCATAAGTTTAGTTTTAGCAGCATTGAGAGCAAGATGGTTGTCTTTCATCCATTGTTCTGTGGTGGAGAAGGCATCTTGAGTGAGTTTTAAAAGAGTTGGGATGGATGAGGCAGCACAGATGATTGTGGAGTCATCTGCGTATTGAATAATGTTTGCAAGGGGGATAGAGCGGAAAAAGTCATTAATGAAAATGTTGAAGAGGAGGGGCCCAAAATAGAACCTTGTGGGACACCTGTGGAAGTGATGAGGAAGGATGAGGTGGCTTTTTTCCATTTGACGGCTTGTTGCCTATTGGAGAGATAGCTAGAAAACCAACAGAGGGAAGAGGTAGAAAGGTTTAGGTTAGATAGTTTAGTAAGAAGTAGGTTATGAGAGATAGTGTCGAAGGCTTTAGAGAGATCGAGTAGGATAGTAGATACAGTGAGGCCGGAATCTCTAGCTTTATTCACAGTTTCAAGGAAGGATAGGAGGGCAGTCATAGTACTATGATGGGGTCTGAATCCATGCTGTGTAGGAGTTCGTAGATTGTTGTCTAGGAGATGGGGAAGAAGTTGAAGATGGATACATTTCTCTAGGACTTTTGAATTGGGCGAAAGGATGGCGATGGGATGGAAGTTGGTAATATTAGTATTGGTTCCACCTTTATGCAGTGGAATGATGTAGGCTTTTTTCCATATTTGAGGAACAATACTTTCTTGGATCGAGCGGTTAATTAGGATACTGATAGGGAGGGCAATGGCTTCAGCAGCTATGCTGTGGAAGTATGAGGGAATGTTATCAGGGGCATTGGTGCATGGTTTTAGTTTCTGCAGAAGTCTTTTTATGGTGGATGTAGGAATAGGTTTGATGAAGAATGGTGGGGGTGGGGAATGAGTGGGAGAAGTTGGGGGAGGAGAAGCATGAGGAGAAGTGGGAGAAAGTGGAGATGGAGAAGCCTGAAGAGAAGTGGGAGAAGTTGAAGGGGGAGAAGCAAGAGGAGAAGTGGGAGATGTTGGAGGGGGAAGTCTGAGGGGAAGTGGAGGTAGGAGAATGACTGTTATTTAAAAAAGAGGAGGTAAGTTTAGAAATAGAGTCTATGAAGAAAGAATTGAATTAGGTAGCAAGATCAGTGTCATCTATATTTGGGCAGGGGATTGGGTTTTCTGTGTTCCCAGGTTTTAAGAGGGTAGTTATACCTCTCCAGAACTTTTGAGGGTTGGTTTTGAGGTTGCTTTGAAGTCGGGTGAAGTAGTTACGACGGTCTGCAGAGATAAGTTTTTTGACTGAATTACGAAGAGTTTTGTATTCATTGAGGGAAGATGTAGATTTGTTCTTTTGATATTGTGTCCAGGCTTTGTCTCTAAGTCGCATGGTGGTTAGGGTGTTTATAGTTAACCAGGGGGTGGATTGCCTTTTTATTCTTTTGGTTTTTAATGGAGCATGAGTATCTAGAAGGTTTAGGAAGGTAGTATTAAAGTAAGTGATTGCATTTTCAAGGGGTAGAGTTTTTAAGGGGTACCAGTTAAGTGATTTTAGGGTGTCAGAGAAAGCTTCTGGGTTAAAGTTTCTATGACATCGGGTAATAATATAATTATGAGTGACTTGTAAGGGACAAGGAAGACGTCTAGTGAAGATAGGAAGGTGGTCGCTGAGGGAGTCAGGTATGGTACCACTATCTGGGTAGTAGTGAGGGTGGGAGACAAGAATCCAGTCTAGGATGTTGCCACTGGTAAAGTCTTTGCATGGTCTAGTTGAGGAGTTGATGAGTTGAGAGTAGTTGTATAGGTTGATGTTAAGGGGGTGAGAGGGGGATTGAATGGAGGACCAGTTAATATTGGTATCTCCCATGATTTCATGTTAGCTGAAAGCCAGGAGAGGATTTCTTCGAGTATTGGAATATTGTCTCCTGGGGGAATGTAAAGAGAGGCAATGTATATATATTTGTGTTTGTTTAGCTGGAGATAAGTCAGTATTATTTCTGCATTGTGGAACTGGGGAATGGCTTTATCATAGGGTGTTATGCATAGGGAGGATGAGTAGAGTAGAGCTACTCCACCACCCTTTTTATGGGTTCTGTCTGATCTGATGATAGAGTAGTTAGGTGGAACTATCTCTGAATCTTTTATATGTGGTTTTAGCCAGGTTTCAGAAATGGCTAGGATGTCTGGTTTGTTGTGAAATAGCCAGGCATGTAGATTTGGAATTTTGTTAGCTACGCTTTGTGCATTAAGAGATGCAAATAGGATGGATTTAGATATTGAGGAGGGGTGGTTTGGTCCTGGGTTGGGGTGTATATCACCGGATAATAGTATGGAAGTTAGGAGTTGTGATAAGTAGTAGAGGTATTTGAATTGTTTTGGTTGAGAAGTGTGGGTTGATAGATTAGTGAAGGATATAGGGTGGTAAATGTGTGTAGAGGTTTTATGAGAAGGGATTGGCTTGTAATGAAACCATAGGATGTGGTTAGTGGGATAAAGTTCAGGAGAGATGGAGCTGGTATAATAGGTGTGTGATGTGTGGAGAGGGTAGGTTGTGTGTAGGAGTAGAGTGTGGTTGAAGAGATAAGGCTGGGTGAGATGGTAGATGAAGGTAAGGTTCAGAAGGAGTAGTAGTTGAATTGAAAGGGATGGATATTTTATGGACATGTTGGGGTTATAATAAGAAATGTAGGAGATGAGTAAGGAGGTGGGGGAATGGTGATGTGGGTATGATATGAATGGAGGAGGGGATATGAAGAGAACGTGGTGGAGTTAGGTAGGTGTGGAGGATGTAGGTGTGGCTAAATGGGTATAAATCTAGATGTAGTGGGGGTGGGTGGGAATTGTGGGTAGGGTAGGGGAGCGGAGTGAGCCCACAGGGCGAACGGAGGGGGGAAGAAAAGAGAAGAGAGATCAACAGAAAAAAGTATCAGTAACTGCTGTTGGTATAGAAAGGTAAGCAGTTATAGTTGGTATGGAACCAGATAGGGACAAGCACTTTGTATGAGTGAAAGAGATGTTTGAAGTGGGTTAGTTTGTGTTGTTCAGGGGGAGAAAAAAGCCAGATTGCTGTACAGAGAAGAAAAACAAGAAATACAGGCTCTTAAGTGAGTTAATCAGTTTAATAGGAGGGAAGCCAGGTAACATAGATATGCACCAGTGGTTGGGTAGTAGGTGCTGCCACCTGGTGGTGGGAAGGGAGATAGCAGGTAGCCAGGTGAGCAGGTCACATACAACTTTCACAGAGAAAGTATGTGAGACTGAGGTGTCTGGGGGGAGAGGAGTCCACGTGTGGTACACGGTAGGCTGCTGAATCACCTACAAGGGAGATCCGACAAAAGTAAATCAGTTACAAAGTAGGTAGTATAGACACAATAGATGGTTTGATGCTACCTACATTCAAGCAGTAATCATTTAGGGCAGTCTTCAGGAGTTCTATAGTTCAGTCAAGCAGGCACGTTCAGGGAATTCACAGAGGCAATGCAGGTGATATTCTGTGTTTGGATTGAGGTGGGGAAGGGAGCTTCAGTGGTGAGCTTCCGAAGAGAGGAGCTGTAAAATGAGAGGAGACAAAGTCTAGGTTAGGTTCATAAAAAAGGTTAAAAACTGGTGGTAAAGAGAGGAAGGAATAAGAGGGAAAAGTTAGTAGGTAAGGAAAAGTATACAAGAATGTAGTAAATAAATACAGATTTCAAGGAAAGGACGTAAAATTAATCTTGTAGGTAGATAGAAAAAAGTGAAACATTATATACTGCCAGAGTTATTTAGAACAGAAACTAAAACATTGTATTCTGCCAGGGTTATCTAAAAAAGAGACAGAAACATTGCATACTGCCAGGGTTATCTAAAAGTAACTCAAACAATATATTCTGCCAGGGTTATCTAAACAGTTATACAAGCAAAGGAAGAGTCCAAGCACAGTCTTATACACAACCTAGCATTATAAGTCTTTCTAAAGCACTATTTTAGAAGTATCAATGGCAGAAATCTGTAGAAGGCTGAGTCTTTTCCCCAAATACTAGGCAGACAGGGTACTTAATCAAACAGGCAGATAAGGCATATTAAGAAAAACAATTAAGGTAATGCATAGTACTTAAAACATTCAACTTACAATCTGGTAGGCAGAAACAATCCAAATAGAATATTTCTAGGCAGATTAAACATGTATAAAAAGCATAGAACTTTAAACATTCAACTCACAATCTGGTAGGCAGAGAAAATCCTAATAGTAGAATATTTCTTAGTCGGATAAACATGTATAAAAAGCCAAATTGTGGTAAAGTACAGCTCTTTAAACATAAAACATGGTATAATAGGGGAAAAAAAACAAGAACTAGACAATTGTCTTGCACAAGGGCTGCCTAAGCAAAGAATATATTGTGTACATACCTAAGTGGGGCAAAATGATTTATCAAGGGAACCATAAAAGACTTTGTGGAAGCTTCTGCCTTTACCTATTGCTAACCTATGGTGTCAGTTTTTGCATGGCAGAGCAATTGAAGGAAAGATATATGAAGCCTTCTACCAACAGTCGGTAGACTTTATACGTTGGTCAGGCGATTAAAAAACACTTTTAGGGAACAAAGTTTAGGCTACAGGTGAGCTGGCTGAATTGCGAGCAAGAGCAATGTCTCTCAGCGTGTGTAGGGGATTGCACATGGGTTGAGACGCGCTATGGTGGCGCTTTGACCATGCTCAGTATGGTTAGGTAAAAAAGGCGCTAAAAAAATAAACAATAAAAAATAAACAAATAATTCCTGAAGGGGCTCACAGATAAACACTAAGAAGAAGCCTTGATGGGGCTCTCCCAATATAGAAAGCGAGTTACTCGGATGGGAAGCCACGTAGTTAGTTTGCAGGTGGCTACTAGATAAACCTAGTGAAATGCCGGTAGTAAGGGGCAACTAGATAAAGCTAGTGAAATATTAGTGAATTGGGGGAAAGCGTAATGAAAGACTCCAGTGTAAGTGCCGTTGTAAAGCAAAGGCAGAGGATGCTCACAAACAAAATCGCTGAAAGGTGCGTTTAGCTGCAAACATAGCCATAATCGCTATGCTGTAATTGTGGGAGAGTGATTGAGTAAGACGCCAGTTTAGCCATCGTTGAGAGGCAAGGGCAGAGGGTAGTCGCAACAAATCACTTGAAAGTGAGCTTAGGTACAAACATAGCTATGAACAGTGTCTAAGGCACAGTTCTGGAAGATTACGGCGATGCATGCAGACCGCCAGGAAAAACTGCCTCATAAATAGGGCAAATGTAAAAACAATGGCAAAGGGGTGACGTTAACAGCTTAATGGATAATGTTGTATGGTGCAAGCATAGCTATAGACAGTGTGTAAGGCACGATAAGTAGGACACTCATAAATGAAAGCAGACCTCCAGGGCATACGGATTTTGTAAAACAAACAAAATACAGAGTTTGTAAAACAGACAAACAGGCCAATTCTTTTGTTTGGACTTACCGAAGAGGTGATGATTGAGCAGCTCTACTGTGGGGACCACAGGGGTTATTGAGATAGTTATGAAAAGAATGCGTCACAGATCGTGACCTCTAGATATAGAGTTTAGGGCAGGGCAGGTGATGGAGGGGGAGGGGGTATAAGGAGAAGAGCTGGGAGGGGAAAAAGAGAGGTGGGAACTACAGGTTGTGGGCAGGGAGGAGTACTGGGGACAGAGCTAACAAGAGAAGAGAGATCAACAGAAAAAAGTATCAGCAACTGCTGTTGTTATAGAAAGGTAAGCAGTTATAGTTGGTATGGAACCAGATAGGGACAAGCACTTTGTATGAGTAAAAGAGCTGTTTGAAGTGGGTTAGTTTGTGTTGTTCAGGGGGAGAAAAAAGCCAGATTGCTGTACAGAGAAGAAAAACAAGAAATACAGGCTCTTAAGCACGGGCGGTTCATGCTATTGGACTGCCGGACTGCAGCCCCCTCAACAGTAAAATAAAGAAAAAGTAAAGAAATAAAAAGAAAATGAAAAGATAAAAAAAAATTTTAAAAATTGCGGACTTTCACGCATGCCCACTAGTCTGGACTGCTGCTGAGACAGTCTGGAGCATGCGCAGATTGTCTCAGCAGCAGTCCTGACTGGGAAACATGAAGAACGGAGCTCCCAGAAGTCTGTGCAGTTTTAAACTGCATAGACTGTCCTGGAACTCGCTGGGAAAACACGTCGGGGTCGGACTGCAATGTCAGCAGTTTGGAGTTTGCTGCAGTCTCGTCGGGGGAAGATCTCATGATGGGCAGAGTCTGCTGTGGATTTGCGTGGGCTTTCGTAGCTTACTCCGATGTATGTGTGGACAGGGATTTGGATTTATGGTGGTTTGCTACAAGATCTACTACAGGTAAGTGTGTGTGTGTGTGTGTGTGTGTGTGTGTGTGTGTGTGTGTGTGTGTGTGTGTGTGAGAGAAAATACCCCAGGTGCAATATACTGGTGGTTAGACTCATGGTGGTGTGGTAGGGAATACCTCAGGCTTGAACCCTCTACCTTGTATGCAGGTGTTAAAGACCTGAATTCCCTAACCACCATTTGTAAAAAAATTGCAGATGTTTGCCTCATATTTGATCTGATCTGTTCCTCATAATATCTGTGGTTTGTAAATGTTGCAATGCATGATATTTGATGGTGCAGTGGTAGCATTGTTGCCTCACAGCTGAAGGTTTTCAGGTTTGATTCTTGGCTGGGGTGCCTTCTTTGTAGGGTTTGTATCTTCTACCTGTGTTTGTGTGGGTTTACTTTTGTGTCCTCCCATGTTGCAAAGACATGTCTGCATTATTTCTTCCTGGGCCTCTGCTGAAAATTGTTTTTTTGTTCCAAGTCAGACTGTCCTGATTAACAAATGTTAAATAAAATTGACAGGCATTTGAATTTCAGACTTCAGGTTTCTGAATGCTTACTTCCTTACATATTTGATGGTGCAGTGGCAGTATTGTTGCCTCACAGCTATAGGTTTTCTGGTTTGATTCTTGGCTGGGGTGCCTTCTGTGTGGGGTCTGCATCTTATCCCTGTGCTTGTGTGGATTTGCTCTGGTGTCCTGACATTTTACAAAGACATGTGTCTACAGTATTTCTCCCTGGGCCTCTGCTAAAAATTGTTTTTGTTCCATCAGAAGTAAAATTGACAGGCATTTGAATTTCAGACTTCATATTCTTCAGAAAATACATAGTAAAACAACTTTTTATTCTAGCAATAAATACATAGTAATACAACCTTTTATTATAGCAATTTTCTAAGTTTATAAGATGACTATTTGAAAGTTGTCCTTATTTTTGGGACTGTATTACCCTGTTATTGGCTTTGTCCAGGTTTTTTTGTGCTAAGGTTGACGGCTATGGCAAGAACTGAATTCACTGAATATGTTTGAGGGCTGTATTCCCTCATTACTGGGTTTGTCCAGGTGTTTTTTGCTAAGAGGTTGACAGCTATGGTGAGAACTGAATTCATTAAATGATAGCCATTTAAGTTTCAGTCTTCCTCTCTTTCACAAAACAGCTGATTTGGCATAGTGGTATGTTGCTCTGACTGTTTTGCACAGGGACCTTGGCAGTAAAATGTATGGTGGTAACACAGCAACAGCATTTTTCTTTCACAAAGCAGGTAATTTGGCATAGTGGTATGTTGTTCTGACTCTTTTGCACAGGGACCTTGGCAGTAAATTGTATGGTGGTAACACAGCATTTTATTCTAACAGCTTTCCAAGATTATGCAAGCAATGTTTAATGTGTCCCTGGTTTTTGCCCGTTTGACCAACCCCAATAAATTTGGCTTTTTCTAGATTTCTTGTGCTGCAAAGTTGAGATGCAGTTGAGTATTGAATAGATTTTACAAGGAGCTGAGAGCTGCAGTGGAAGAGACGTTTAGTGCTGATTATGCTTAGTCAGCTCGCATTGCTAATAGCACAACAGGTTGTGTACTTGCTTTTGATGCAAAAGGTTGTTGGTTCTACTCCCATAAGGGGTGAATGCTGCCGTACTGAAAGTTAAGATACTAACTATGAGCCTGTTATCAGTTTGCCATCCATTTCCTATTGCAATATTACTAGCTTCTTTTTCATGTAATTTAGACAATTTATTCCTCAGGGGCATCAGACACTTTATTTTTCGATGAAACCATGAAATATAAAAGTGATTGCTAGCAGAAACCTCCTCATTACAGATTTATTTAACGTGGAATTATTTAGATGACTTTTTTACTACTTCAGAGATTGTGCATATTTACTGATAATGGTGGACTGTAGAATTGTGCATATTTACTGATAATAGTGGACTGTAGAAGTTTGAGTAGACTTTTATGATGGAAATGTTCTGAATTGGGCAGTTTTGTCATTGGTGCATGCATTTTGTTTCATTGTTTACTGGAAAAATGTTCAAAGCAATAGGAAGGTGTATCAAAGAGCACATGTATGTTTCATATGCAAGGGGCCTATGATTTGAAAACAGCCCAGAATTAATCTTTATCTTCCACGGGTAAAATGTATTTTCTTTGAATGTGGGTTTCAATGTTGTTTCAATGAATGTGAGTTTCAATGGCAGAGAAGTTTTAATGCCAAGTTTGTTTAGCAGATGTCTTAGTGTTTGTGCTGTAAAATGTAAAATAAAACTTTCAAATGAAGTTCAAATCATCATAGAAGTAAATCAGTATGCACATTAGTGTTTATGGTAAATGGAGTGAAATAGCCAAGTAATGGATCATTGGAATGGCTGCAGGGGGAGGCTCCATTCGACCATGGTTTTGTGAGGGGGAAGGGCGGCAAACTTAGGCAGTCCCAGCTGAACCATACCTCCCAACTGTCCAGATTTTCAAAGAATGAATAGATTTTTGGTTTGTTCCTCATAAAATTTGTGGTTTTCTGGCAAATCATTTAGGAATTAAGTCACTAAATAATGACACACTGAGTTTCAGACTTCATAACCTTTAGAAAAATGCATGCTAAAGTAAGACCTGTTCTATCAACTGTCTCAGTTTATACAAGAGCAATTTTTAGTACTGTTTATATGTTCCCCCAATATATTTGGCCTTGTCCAGATTTATTGCATTAACAGGTTGAGAGGTACATGCAAATAAATTGCTTTATAGAATTAGGCACAGCCAAACCTCTCAACTGTCCCTGATTTTGGCTCAAAATGTTGCTCTTCCCCTAATGATCCCTCCGCATAATAGCAATTTTGGAAGAAAACATGGAGGGTTTTACTTTTATTTCAGAAATGCATGTAGATTCTTTTATTTTGTCAGCTGCTCAAGTTAGCAGTACTAATATTAAAGTGTCCCTTCTTTGACAGGTTCCCAGCTGTATTGTGTTGCTATTTTATATTTTTACATCACATTTTTGGTCCATTTTCATAAAATTGTGTTTTTTGGCAAATTAGTGACAAATCATTAAAGACTGAAGTTAGAAAATAATGACAGACATTTGAGTTTCAGATTTCATACCATTCAGAAAATTCATACTAATGCAAGACATCTATTATCTTTCTAAGTTTATAAGAACAATATTTTAAAAATTGTCCTTATTTTTGGGCCTTTGTCCCATTTCTTTGTATGGCTTTGTCCAGATTTCTTGCTCTGAGGTTGAGAGGTATGACAAATGTGTCAGGGCCATCACAAGTCAGCCAGAGACATTTCAAACTGTGACATACTTGTTGCACCCCACTCCCCCATGTAGTGACTCTGGATGTGTCGAAGCAAGGCAAGGAGTAGTTATGCAGTGTAAATGTGCAGAGTATCCCCCCCATCCAAGGTAGACGCAAGTACTAGAGTGGCTTTCCATCTGTCCTTGATTTTTACAGAATGGTCTGGTTTCTGTCATATTTTTTGTACTGTTGATTTATGCTTATTACTCAAAGTGCCTGTTGCTCTGTGTTTAAATAGCAATACTTTAATGACCATCAGGTAAGCTTGGCTGAGATTGCAAGATGCAAGTAAGCTTTAATAAGCATACTGTTAAAGAATTGCCAACATTGAAAGCCTTTCTGTTGCCATGTAGAGAATACTTAACTAGATAATGTATAAGCCTTGGGTATTGAAATGCATATGCCAGTATTTGTAATAAAGGACAGGATTACATTATTTTAAGAGTCTCATTACACTTGGAGACTTCCAGTCATCTCTGCAGGCTTTGCCCGTAAACAGAATGCCAATCGTGTGGTCCATAACCTGTACAGTAATCCTTTTCAGCTATGTATCTTGAGCTTATTTCTTGTTTGCTTTTAATTTTTTACTTTGATCATGTTTTCCCCATGAAACAGGTAGATGTCAGGCAGCAGGTCTTTTTTTGGATAAGGAACATTTTTACAAGTGGGGGCATCAGAGATTTCTACTTTCAGCATGTTACTTGGTACTTTAATAAAGCTGAATATAAATTATAATTAGAACTGCAGTGCAAGAAGTGGTTTGAGTTGAGTGCTGCTTGCTTTTCTTATACTTGATTCTGACTGGCATTCCATTAATGTATTTAAAAAAAGTAATTTATTTTTTCATGCCTCACAACCTTTTTTGTTTCCATCTAGATATTAAGCTGTCATGCAGCCAATGCATTGAAATATTTTTATTCTTCTACACTTCATTTTGTCTTGATTGGACTCTCATAATGACGGTTTGGCACCCAGGGCAGTATATTTAGTTTTTGTGGTTTTGAGCATAGCTCCTCCCCTTTCTAGTTGGCCACACCCCTTCCCATTGACTCCACCCATTCAGCTGTCTCCTGCAGCCCGCTTTGATTTGAAGTCACCAGCCAACACTGCTCTTAAGTGAGTTAATCAGTTTAATAGGAGGGAAGCCAGGTAACATAGATATGCACCAGTGGTTGGGTATTAGGTGCTGCCACCTGGTGGTGGGAAGGGAGATAGCAGGTAGCCAGGTGAGCAGGTCACATACAACTTTCACAGAGAAAGTATGTGGGACTGAGGTGTCTGGGGGGAGAGGAGTCCACGTGTGGTACACGGTAGGCTGCTGAATCACCTACAAGGGAGATCAGACAAAAGTAAATCAGTTACAAAGTAGGTAGTATAGACACAATAGATGGTTTAATGCTACCTACATTCAAGCAGTAATCATTTAGGGCAGTCTTCAGGAGTTCTATAGTTCAGTCAAGCAGGCAAGTTCAGGGAATTCACAGAGGCGATGCAGGTGATATTCTGTGTTTGGATTGAGGTGGGGAAGGGAGCTTCAGTGGTGAGCTTCCGAAGAGAGGAGCTGTAAAATGAGAGGAGACAAAGTCTAGGTTAGGTTCATAAAAAGGTTAAAAACTGGTGGTAAAGAGAGGAAGGAATAAGAGGGAAAAGTTAGTAGGAAAGGAAAAGTATACAAGAATGTAGTAAATAAATACAGAATTCAAGGAAAGGACGTAAAATTAATCTTGTAGGTAGATACAAAAAGTGAAACATTATATACTGCCAGAGTTATTTAGAACAGAAACTGAAACATTGTATTCTGCCAGGGTTATCTAAAAAAGAGACAGAAACATTGCATACTGCCAGGGTTATCTAAAAGTAACTCAAACAATATATTCTGCCAGGGTTATCTAAACAGTTATACAAGCAAAGAAAGAGTCCAAGCACAGTCTTATACACAACCTAGCATTATAAGTCTTTCTAAAGCACTATTTTAGAAGTATCAATGGCAGAAATCTGTAGAAGGCTGAGTCTTTTTCCCAAAATACTAGGCAGACAGGGTACTTAATCAAACAGGCAGATAAGGCATATTAAGAAAAACAATTAAGGTAATGCATAGTACTTAAAACATTCAACTTACAATCTGGTAGGCAGAAACAATCCAAATAGAATATTTCTAGGCAGATTAAACATTTATAAAAAGCATAGAACTTTAAACATTCAACTCACAATCTGGTAGGCAGAGAAAATCCTAATAGTAGAATATTTCTTAGTCGAATAAACATGTATAAAAAGCCAAAGTGAGGTAAAGTACAGCTCTTTAAACATAAAACATGGTATAATAGAGGAAAAAATAACAAGAACTAGACAATTGTCTTGCACAAGGGCTGCCTAAGCAAAGAATATATTGTGTACATACCTAAGTGGGGCAAAATGATTTATCAAGGGAACCATAAAAGACTTTGTGGAAGCTTCTGCCTTTACCTATTGCTAACCTATGGTGTCAGTTTTTGCATGGCAGAGTAATTGAAGAAAAGATATATGAAGCCTTCTACCAACAGTCGGTAGACTTTATACGTTGGTCAGGTGATTAAAAACCACTTTTAGGGAACAAAGTTTAGGCTACAGGTGAGCTGGCTGAATTGCGAGCAAGAGCAATGTCTCTCAGCATGTGTAGGGGATTGCACATGGGTTGAGACGCGCTATGGTGGCGCTTTGACCATGCTCAGTATGGTTAGGTAAAAAAGGCGCTAAAAAAATAAACAATAAAAAATAAATAATTCCTGAAGAGGCTCACAGATAAACATTAAGAAGAAGCCTCGATGGGGCTCTCCCAATATAGAAAGCGAGTAACTCAGATGGGAAGCCATGCAGATAGTTTACAGCTGGAAGCCTCGATGGGGCTCTCCCATTATAGAAAGCGAGTAACTCGGAAGGGAAGCCACGTAGTTAGTTTATAGGTGGCTACTAGATAAACCTAGTGAAATGCCGGTAGTAAAGGGCAACTAGATAAAGCTAGTGAAATGCTAGTGAATTGGGGGAAAGCGTAATGAAAGACTCCAGTGTAAGCGCCGTTGTAAAGCAAAGGCAGAGGATACTCACAAACAAAATCGCTGAAAGGTACGTTTAGCTGCAAACATAGCCATAAACGCTATGCTGTAATTGTGGGAGAGTGATTGAGTAAGACGCCAGTTTAGCCATCATTGAGAGGCAAGGGCAGAGGGTAGTCGCAACAAATCACTTGAAAGTGAGCTTAAGTACAAACATAGCTACGAACAGTGTCTAAGGCACAGTTCTGGAAGATTACGGCGATGCATGCAGACCGCCAGGAAAAACTGCCTCATAAATAGGGCAAATGTAAAAACAATGGCAAAGGGGTGACGTTAACAGCTTAATGGATAATGTTGTATGGTGCAAGCATAGCTATAGACAGTGTGTAAGGCACAATAAGTAGGACACTCGTACATGAAAGCAGACCTCCAGGGCATACAGATTTTGTAAAACAAACAAAATACAAAGTTTGTAAAACAGACAAACAGGCCAATTCTTTTGTTCGGACTTACCGAAGAGGTGATGCGCGAGCAGCTCTACCGTGGGGACCACAGGGGTTATTGAGATAGTTAAGAAAAGAATGCGCCACAGATCGTGACCTCTAGATATAGAGTTTAGGGCAGGGCAGGTGATGGAGGGGGAGGGGGTATAAGGAGAAGAGCAGGGAGGGGAAAAAGAGAGGTGGGAACTACAGGTTGTGGGCAGGGAGGAGTACTGGGGACAGAGCTAACAAGAGAAGAGAGATCAACAGAAAAATGTATCAGCAACTGCTGTTGGTATAGAAAGGTAAGCAGTTATAGTTGGTATGGAACCAGATAGGGACAAGCACTTTGTATGAGTGAAAGAGCTGTTTGAAGTGGGTTAGTTTGTGTTGTTCAGGGGGAGAAAAAGCCAGATTGCTGTACAGAGAAGAAAAACAAGAAATACAGGCTCTTAAGTGAGTTAATCAGTTTAATAGGAGGGAAGCCAGGTAACATAGATATGCACCAGTGGTTGGGTAGTAGGTGCTGCCACCTGGTGGTGGGAAGGGAGATAGCAGGTAGCCAGGTGAGCAGGTCACATACAACTTTCACAGAGAAAGTATGTGGGACTGAGGTGTCTGGGGGGAGAGGAGTTCACGTGTGGTACACGGTAGGCTGCTGAATCACCTACAAGGGAGATCAGACAAAAGTAAATCAGTTACAAAGTAGGTAGTATAGACACAATAGATGGTTTGATGCTACCTACATTCAAGCAGTAATCATTTAGGGCAGTCTATAGTTCAGTCAAGCAGGCAAGTTCAGGGAATTCACAGAGGCGATGCAGGTGATATTCTGTGTTTGGATTGAGGTGGGGAAGGGACCTTCAGTGGTGAGCTTCCGAAGAGAGGAGTGAAGAGGTGATGCACGAGCAGCTCTACCGTGGGGACCACAGGGGTTATTGAGATAGTTATTTACATATAAAACATCAATCCTCAGAAAAAACATCAATCCTCAGAAAAAATACATACAAATATAAATATCAAATCTAATTAAAAATCATAATTTAGCTGCCCTAAGTTTTAACAGGGGTAACAAGGAAATATGATTGTTTAGACCCGGGGATTTACTGGCATCCAAATCTATTTGCTAGTGGGTTTCACGATAAGCCAACTTAGATTCCCATGGGCCTCCCCTGATGTCCCTAGGTAATAGCTCTAATACAAAAAAGGTAAAATTATCTCCCCCACAGGTTAATGTATGTCTATATAGTCCATTGGTAGAGTTGCACTTCCTAATATCATTGAGGTGTTCATAAATTCACCGTCTCATTTGCCTCTCTATTTTCCCAACATAAAACCCCTCACATTGTCCACACAAGGCAATATAACCACCCCACAACTATTACAGTTGGTGTATGTATTGCCTGACAAAGTTTTGTTTCTTCCCTTAATGTATATACTTTCCACGTGGGCAATGTGGGGGCATTGGGAACAAGAACCACACCTATACGTCCCTTTCTTCCTGTGGGAGGGTACATGAGTGTTGTTGTTCTGTTCAAGCATGTCCTTAATATTCTGTCCCTTTCTATAAATAAACTTGAGTGTGTTTCTTGAACACTTCAAGATCTGTAAGTTCAACAAATTTGCCCCATTCTCTTTCAATAACACCTCTAAGGAAATAAGAATCCTTACTAAAGTTAGTAACAGAGGCTCTATTACACTACAAATCAGCATCCTCACTAGGTTTTTGGTGCTGCGTAGAAAAAGAGCTTTTCCCCAAAATAGGGGGCTATTTGTCATATCGACCTGCCATAACCTCGTCCCTGACCTCCTGAATCATATCCTGGGGGTAACCTCTTTGCAAAAATATCCCAGTAATAATATCACATTCATTGTAAAGTCTTCATCCAGAGAGGTTATACAACTCGCCCTCACTAACTGACCCTTGATGATACCCCTTTCTTGGTAAACAGGGTGGGCACTAGAGAACCATATATAGGAATTTGAAAATGTAGCCTTCCTATGAATTCTAGATTTAAATCCCCCTTCGGTCTTGGTGATGGCAACATCAAGATAGTGCATCAAGAGGGGTGTGGCTTCATAGGTGAATTTAAAAAAGGTGGTAGTGTGTGCCAAATAGTCAATAAATTGTTCCAAATGGGCTAGACAGTCATCCCAAAACAAACAGATATCATCAAGAAATCTTTTGTACAATTTCCACAGTAAAGGGGCTGTTGAACACAAATTTGCATTCCCACATAGCCAGAATAATATTAGCATATGGAGGGGCACAATTGCCCCCCATAGCAACACCCATTCCTGCTGAAAGAACTCACCCTCAAAGAACAAAAAATTGTTCTTGAGTATAAGTTCGGCCAGTTCTATGCATAGAAATATATCATTCTCGGATACCCCCTTTCATCTTTTTAATATGTGATTTGTGTTGTGTGTATAGCTTTATCCATTAATTGGTTATTAATTGTTAGCCTTTTACTATTTAAACAGGTTTTTCACATTCTGTGTGTTTTCCGATGAAGTCTGTTTTGTTTATAGATCTATATACATATATATATATATATATATATATATATATATATATATATAAAATGCTATACCATTAAAACATGGGGGTATTGAATAAGGATAATACCTATGCAATTAAGGCTAGGAAAATGAGATTGGGGAATATTTTAGAGTGCCAAGATTTTTTTTGTGGATGTTATTCATAAAGTAAAACTTATTGATAAAAGGGAATTCTGTATATAAAATAATGTTCAAAAGGTTGTTTGTATTTTGCAATGAATTAGAAACTACATGACTTTTTTGCATTGTGAAAGGGTGAGGAGATTATACATGAAGTTTTTTTTTTTTTATGGAATACATGTTGGGTGATTTAAATGGGTGGTGGATTTAAAAGTAAATATGATTTTACGAAGGAGTTATGAGAAAACAGGTAAAAAGTAAGGAATGCATGGATTATATATTATTGGGAGTCATTTGGAATATTTGGAAAACAAGGATGTAAGAGGTAATTTAATAAAATTTGCAGCTTGGCAGATATACTGTGTATAATAAGAGTATGGTTTTGGCAACAAGAGTAGGGTGGAAATAGTGAATGATTTATTTTTGAAAGATGTGTTGATGATGTTTTATAGTATGTAAATAAGGAGATATTGTAAAATTGCTTAAATGATGTAATCAGTATATATATATATATATATATATATATATATATATATATAGATAGATAGATAGATATAGGACCCCTACTCTTTTTGATAGATGCACTTGAGGTGCAACCAACTCAAATCCAAAGGATGACACACTCAGGAGTGCAACATCCCTTTATGCTGTACTGTAGTGTCACCAATCCATCTACTTGGTATGGGTGTATAACTCATAGTTTTCTATACAAAGGAATGGTAGGTACCTGTTGTGCTGCTGACACTAATGCAGTTAATGAGGGATAGAACATAAAATTGAGGCAAAGTCATTGATGTGCAAAATTAGAGGCAGATAAGATGAAACTATTCTTTTTCACTTAAAAAGTTAACTGAACAGATTTTGCATTTTCTGAACATTTGAACAACAAAAAATATGAAACTCTATGGCATTACTGACTGTTTAAGAAACCTTAATGTTTTTTAACCCTCATTGATTTACCAGAAAAAGAAGGCACAAGTGAAAGTCTAGTAGTTACCGCAGTAGATTAAGACTTACTTTTAGTGAGCTGCTTTCTATAGTCAGGGGTATAGAGTTTGGTTCTTTCTACTTTCATTTTTCTGCTGTGTGACTCTGATTAAGTGGCTTGATGAGACACTGCTCCTGGATTGTCTGGTTTAAAATATAGAAAAACAAAGAGATAGGGCATACATATAAGGCTACATACATATATGTAGTTAATGAACAATAAGAGTGAGATGGATCATGGTAAAATAGGACTCTAATCAGAATAATAGACCACAAGCTCTCTAGCCCCACACAGCCATCTCAGTATCCCATTACTTGGCTATCACTCCTCATTTACCATAAAACACTGCTGAAACCCATATGCATACTTTTACAATGATCACTGAGATTTGTTTTAAGTAAAAAACTTTTATTAAAATCTTTTCAGCAAAAGCACTGATGGTCAATTAATGAACAAACCAAAACCCACTCACATTGAAACAGACAACAAGAGCAACAGTAAAATTATCTTCCTGTGAAATTCATTATAAATGCATCTGACAATCTATTAAACTACAAAAGATGTACAGGTATTCATAGTCAAATAGCATATAGTGCAGCACTGATTAGGGGCTATCTGAATAGTGCAATAATTCAAAAGACAAATGTATAATACATTTGCTAACAGCTTGGGACAGACTACTGGACACAAGTATCTCTTTTCAGGGGGGCCCAGGGGCATTGCCTGGTGAAATAACCTGGTCAGATATACTAGACAAACAAAGGCTGAAGAAATTAAAATCTTCACTACAGGAATCAGCTAATTAGCAGTTCAAAGCCTTAACTCACCTTCAAGAAGTACCAAACTGTTGTATTCCAACACCGTGCATTTCACTCACTTATGCCTGCAAAAATGCCTGTATAGTTAATATTTTAACATTAATCTCATACGGAGTAGAGTTTATAAACATGCAATCAATAGTCAATAAGACAAGGAAACTGAGGATTTTACCCAAAGAGTATAGTCTACAAGACGAAGTCCCTGCTTACCACAGGCAATATCTTCCTTTACACCAGAAGTATTCTGGGATGCATGATACACACACACACACACACACACACACACACACACACACACACACACACACACACACACACACACGTGCACACACAAACACACATGCATTATAAACCTTTGCATAACTGTGTACATTCAGGTATTTGCTTGTAATAAAATGAATGAACAAATACATAAAGACTGAGAAGTGTATTTCATCACATTCATATGAGAACCATGTAGTGCATCCCATCACACACACCCATGCCCTCCCAAACTCTTAGCTGAAGTATCAGAGACAAGGACCCAACAATCAGGAACAAATTTTAAATCTTTCTCTTATATACTTAGAAAGTTAAATTAGCAAGCAGTTTCTAAAAGGCATGAAATTTGAAACTCACATACCTGACATTTAGTGACTCTACTTCACAACAACCTGGACTCCTCAGCTGGGAGTAACATAAGAAACATAAGCATGCTGAAAGAAATAGCCACACTTTTTCAAGCTAGGGATGACATCAAAGAAACTAAATGCAATTGTGCAAGTAGTTATCAGCTAGAGGTAAATTGTTTTTACTGGAGCAGTCAGGGTGGGAAAACACTTTCTCAGGGGGGCATGGATATTTTCTTCCTTACTTCATTCATATTTTTTTTACACATGATACATGTTGTTTGTTGAATAATACAACACAGATAATTCAATGCAAATGCACTATCACAAAATTTAACAGAAAAGCATGCCTCAAATTGTACCCATGCACCCATGACTTTTTAAAATATAGAATAGAATATAAAACTTACATTTGAAAGTTATACAGAAATTCAAACAGAAATGTTGTGTCCATATGTGCAAAGAAACCAGAAAATGTACAAAAAGTAGAGAACTACAGTCTTGCAAAAGAAAGCCACACAGAATGAACACTACAGTTAAAGTAGCCATGAAACATTTTCTATATCATTGCAGTGCCATTATTATTAAAGAAAAAGTGTTTTAGAACAATGCAGTATATTTTTAAATATTTAAGAACGCTCCATGCTTATGTCTTCAGTAAAAACAATGAATACAAAGCAAATGTCTATATACAAACAACCAATGATATCAATACATTACATCAAAAAGTGTTACAAGATAAATAATCTTGACTATACTTAAAGATAAAAATTATTGTTTATTCCATCAGATATAGGCTACTTCATGAGACAGAGCTATAGAGGTGTCTGCCATGTTTTATAGTAAGGTTTACCAGACAGGTGTGTTATTAACATTTCCCACTATAATTTTTAACTTAAAATACTAAATATCATGTCAAGCAAACAACAGTATTTCTAGAGATACATCTTATTTTATCAGTTGTTAATATACTTATGTAACAATTTGCCACTGTGTGTAAAAAAGGCAGAAAATACTGTCTCTTTCAAAAAAGATATGCATAAATCTAGAACTCATTGGTCAGGGTACAAACTCTTTGATAATAGTTTGACATCAGGGCAGCTGCAGTGAAACACTGAATCTTTAAATAGCTAATAGTGACAAAGTGTTCTTTACAACAGATAATTAGGTGCAACCAAGTAGAAGTGTAAATGCCACCACAGGAATAACAACCTACACAAAACCAAGTAAGCATAACACTTAGGGTCAACCACATGTATGTGGATACTCACATCTGGTTGACACAATCAGTGTCTCATAAAAGATGACCAAGAATAAGGGGCTGCAAGACTTAAAGCCCTGACATACCACAAGAGTAGTAATAAATTTTTACTAAATGTAACAATACGATAGTAGTATGTGATGCTAATTACAGGACTTGTACATATAGCTATGCACATAGGCAATGCCATGAAGGCATGCCCGACAGTAAAGGAAATAGATTACTGTCACACTGTGCAAAACAATGATGCCCTTACATTGTGAAAGTGTACAGTACAAAGCTGGAAATTTGGTTAATGCAAAAACAGAGAACCATTATTTCTGCATTACCTAATGTGCAACGCATTTAAACAATGCAGAAGAAACAATGGAGCTCTGTACATCACAGGACCATGTTCCATACAATACTAACAGGATGAGGAGAAAGTGAAATATCGGAAATCATGAAGGAAGTAGTATAATGCAAGCAAGGAGACCATGCAACAGGAACAGCTATGACCATGACTGCAGATAGGGCCATGTTTGTGAGGTGAGGTTGTTATTATTTTTTTCTTTTTTTTTTTTGTCTTGCAGTTGCAGACTCACATTTTAATTTTAGAGAAACATATCAATAAAGTTTCATAGACTAGCTCAAAGAACTTGAGTAATTCAGAAAGCACAATCAGACAGATAGTGGGGATATACACATAAATAAACATATAATGCAAAACTGAAATACAAGAGTGGCATTTAAACTGCAAAGGCATGTAAATACAGAGATGGCCTTAAATATTAGGAGGAAGGAAAAATACAGACAGTGGGAGGATGCACTCAGGGTGGAGGTGAGATACAGCTGCAGGCAGGCACATGGGTGACATACACTAGGATGTTTAATATAGATGTGAAGTAGATTGGCGTACTAGCATATTCCACCTCATGAATCCTTGTGTATGATCAAAATAGTTTCCTTATCAGATATGTTGCTAGCACACATACTAGAGTACGATTTTAACAGTCAAAGGATGACATACCCAGATTTTAAAAGCACAGATACAAGTCTGACTTTCATGTATCTGCCAGTGTAGATGACTTAGATCATGTAGGTTTAGAAGCACTGATCATGTCACTATGGCTTAACCACCCTCTCACAAGCTTCCTGTGCTGGGGATTCATGTAGCAAAGCAGTAGCCTCACATGCCATCCCTATAAGCACTTGAACTGACTCACTGGAAGAAGAGGAAGATGTATATGGGGATGGTCATCCATCATTTCTTCATTACTAACCCTGGTGATATGTTTATAATGAGGGGAACACATACAGTAAACCGTATAATTTCAAATGGCTGAAACTTGCAATAGCTCGTATTACCAAGCAATACATCTATCTATGTATATATACATATATATATATATATATCTATATATATATATATATATATATATATATATATATATATATACTCAGCTTTCTCAAGTGCAAATTATTACATCCTTCTTAGTAGGTTAGTGTATCTTCAAGTCATTCCACTATACATGCCAAGTAAATAAATATGTAGGTTGTAAAAAGTCAAAGCACAAAAAGCAATGTCAAACTACGTACAACATAAACATCAGATACATTTGCCTCAACTTAGTATCATAGTGACTGATGTTACACAATCTAAATCTACATTATCTACCACTCAACTGTCCAGATTTTAGCAGAATGTCCAGAATTTTGGCTCATATTTTTGGTCTGTTCCTTATAAAATTTGTGGTTTTCTGGCAAATGGCAGCGATGATTTGAAGACTGAAGTCACTAAATAATGGCATACATTTGAGGTTTAGACTTCAAATCCTTCAGAAAATGTATGTTAAAACAAACCCTGTCATGCCAGCTACTTTCTAAGTTTATAGGAGTAATATTTAACATATGTCCCTATTTTTGGACCTTTACCCCCTGATTTTGTCGGGCTTTGTCTAGAGTTCTTAAGTGGTTGAGAGGTTCCTACAAGGAACAGCACTCACATCTGCCATACTCAACATCTGAGGTCAATAGTAAAATGCATTCCAAAAATGTATATGATAGTTGCATACAGCTGTAATATGTACTCATTGGTACATGATACACAAGGAAAGCACTATATTTATTTCAACATAGTTCTATGATTGTCCAATTGTCCTTAATTACGATATGAAAAAGGGCTGATGTCACACTTCATTAGAATCGTCACATCTGCATACTTCAAAAATGCATTTCAAACTGGCAAGTCGTTTTACTTCTCCTTTTATGAAAACGGTGACAGTAATATAAAATGGTGACAGTAATATAAAATGGTGATAGCAATATAAAAGTTCTCTGAGATGCAGACCTCTGTCTCTGACCACTGTTGTCTCTCTCCCATAATCTAGTGGTAACAGGATAAGAACAGTATGCAAAGTCGGACTGCAATTCCACATTACTGTATATCATATGTAACTGTATTTGACAGAGTGCAATATGAAAGAAATGGTTCCTTATTAATTACAAACCATATGAAATGTAAGACTCTTTTATGTATGTAAATGCATTCCAGGCATAGCAAACTATACTTTAATGCCTTGAGTAAGAGGACATAGCTGTTCAAGTTTTCATACAGAATTAGCTTAAGCAGTAACAATATTGTCCAAACAGTATATGTTTATATGAATATTTAGTAAACCAAAGTGGTGGTTAAACTGTTCTTTGCATCTTTCACTCTTGCAGGTCATCCAGCCTCTTTCAGTTAAAGACATTAATGTCATAAAATGTTTAGTTGGCAGTTATGTGGATCTCTGCCCATTGCACGAGGTTACTGGCCAAGTCCACTCATGCTTGCATCATGTGAAATCCATTTGAAGAAATGACCCTTATACTTGTGAAACAGGTAGATTATCCCCAAATATCCTGCTGTCTCCAAATGCATGCATAATATAGACTTTGCTGACTGCACAACCATTTCAGCACAAAGCCTAAAATCAATATGGTGACTTTGTAGTATGCCTTATACTAACATATTATCAATGTGTCTAATGAATTGCAAAATATACCTATTACATGGTAATGTGCATTGTCAATTTACAGTTGAGACTGATGTCACTCAGAGGAGGCCTGTGTCTGATCTACTGACTATTACCAAGCGTCTCTTTCTCAATACTTCAATATAGTATCATTCAAAAATAAAATAATATGCAAAAGTGGTTTGTTGTTTATATATATATATATATATATATATATATATATATATATATATATATATATATATATCAATCATACTATTACATTTCTAGTATTCAGATCATGCTGACAGCAGGAAACGTATTTGCCAAGAAAAGTCTATTGAGTGATTTTCTGAACTTATATATGTTGAGGGGATCTGTTTTGTAAATTGTACTTATACATATCATTATTCCATTGTTGTTGCTGTAACAGGATAGCTGACAAGTATTTAGGACTATTAAAATTCTTTGTCTGTGCATTATAAGTAGAACATTCGACAGCAAATGTTGTTTTGTGACACATATAGAGGAATACTATATGCATTTGCTTACATGCCAGATAAGGCCAACATTATTGTTTATGTACATTGGTATTCAGAAGCATGTTAGTAATATCCCCCACACTGGATTTTAGGTAGCCTATACCAGTATCCGCGTCAGGCATAATACTTTCATACCCGATGCACCTGTTATAGAAGCATATATTCATAAATGTCTGGCTCTTCTGGTTTGGGCAGAGATGGGGTAGGTTGTGTTTATCGACTTACTTCCTCTCACTTATTTACATGCTTACTTAACCATTTAAAGGAGGAGCTTATTTTTTGATAAATGCTATCTGTGTGGCTAATCACTCCTATTAAAGTGAGAGAGGATAGAATGACACCTAAAAGATTAAATAAGATGACCAATATTGAAGTCTTAATATTAAGGGATAGCCAGACATTCTTTATTGAGTACATTTTTTCTTTGCATCAGTCGGAAAAGTTGTATATTTTTCAGGCTATGTTATGTCAACAACTGTCTAAACTAAAGCCTCTAACAACAGGTGCATAACTTGCTCACATAGGATTCATAGTCTGAAAAAAAAAATATTTTTATTACTTTCAGAGAGAACTATTGAAAATGATGTGGACATTTATTAAGTGCTAGAGGGGCAACATTTTGAAAGATATGTGCTTTTTAAATACCATTTAGGTTTTGAGACAGAAAGAAGAGTGTGTGAATAGAAAATGGGATGTTCTGGATACACCCCTGCTCTACATGTGCTCCAAGTTCCCAATAATTCATTGTAAGAAACTGAACTATCAATGTTTGACTTGATGGAGGCAATGGATAAAAGATGGAACTGTTAATGCTTGAAAGGGATAATAGGAAATTACTAGGCTATTGGCCCTGAGGCTCTTACAAGCATAGCCAAAACCTTAGCCCATGTTCCAACAAGTCGGTGCCTGATGGCCCTGTCCAGCAGGGACACAGGAGGAATCCCAGGGGTGTATTTTCTGTTCTCCATCCAGTTATCCAGGTTGTGCTTAAAAATGGGTAATGAAGTACTCTGCTTGACATGGAGAGGAGTCTATGGAGAGGAGTCTATTTCACAGAAGGGAGAGTTTCTGGGACACAAATCTGTTCTGCCAACAAGTCCTATTGATGTCACAGATTGGGATCGGGTCATGCATGTGTATTACTTGAGTGGAGCTTGACTTGCGGATATGCAGGAGTCTCATCAAGGTGGGGTCTGAGATTGTTTTGTATGCCAGACAGATGTCATCTCTGAGTCTGTATGAGACTGAGTAGAGGGACAGGGTTTATAGCCTGTCTGTGTTGGGTAGATGTTTGAGGCCCTGGATTCTCCTGGTGAGGAACCTCTGTGGTCTCTCCAGCTGCTGCATGTGCTTTGTGAGGTACATGCCAAAAGGGGCATTGTACTAAATAATGAGTCTTATAGGGGAAGAATACAGGGATGTTATTACATCCTTGCCCTGGATGATCTGTGCTATGTAGAAAGCTTCCAGTACAATGGAGACAACATGATGGTCAAAAGTCAGTTTGCTATCAACCTGGGTGCTCAAGTCCCTCATGACTGATTACATGCTTAGGACCTTGTTATTAATTTGAGAATTTGTGAGGTGTCACTCTTCCCAAAGGGGATAATGATGCATTTTTTGGCATTCAGTTTGAGGCCAAATTTCTGGCACTAGTCATTTGTTTGGGTGAGACCCTCTTGGAGGATGTCCACACCACTAGAGGAACTGATGATAGCACCCAGCTTGCAGTCATCTACAAACTTGATCAGCCATAGCCCACTGGATTTGGCCTGCACCTTGAAAAAGTATATCACAAACAACAGAGGCCTCAAGACCAATCCCTGAGGTACACCACTCATTATGGGTCTACTGCTTAAGGTGGCTTCCCCTATTTTGATTAGGTTGGTTATATCCGTGATCCAGTTTGGTATCCATCTGGTAACATACAAATTGATGCCTAGTTGAGAGAGTTTATCTATTATACCAGAGGGGGGAATAGTATTGAAGGCTTTGGCTAGGGCAAGGTACATGGTGTGCACCATCTTCCCCTCATCCATGGCTTTGGTGACTGTCTCAAAGAAGTTGACCAAATTTAACAGGCATCACCTCCCCACGACAAAACCAAACTGTGTGATATCGAGTGTTTGGAGGCTGCCAATGTCCTTGTTAATGAGTTCCATGATAATCCATTCCAGGGGTCTATATTTTAACATTGAAGTCTTAAAACTTTGAATGTTATAATATCGAACCCTATGCATCGAACACTGAAAATAGTGAAGCTGCAGAATATCGAATACTTTTCTAGGGAAAGCATTCAGTGGGCCCTTTCTGCAGCTTCGTTATTTCTTTGACTGTGGAGCGAAGCTTACAGACGAAGGTAAGTGTGTGAACAGATCGGGTTAAGGAGAGTGTGTGATAGTTAGAGACCTTAGGGTTAGGGAGCAGGTAAGGTGAGTGTGTGATAAGGACCTTAGGGCAAGGGAACGGGTAAGGTGAGTGTGTGATAGGGACCTTAGGGTTAGGGAGTGGGTAAGGTGAGTGTGCGATAGGGACTTTAGGGTTAGGGAGTGGGTAAGGTGAGCATGCAATAGGAACTTTAGGGTTAGGGAGCGGTTAAGGTGATTGTGCGATAGTTAAGGACCTTAGGGTTAGGGAGTGGGTAAGGTGAGTGTGCGGTAGTTATGGACCTTAGGGCTAGGGTTGGGTTAAGGTAAGTGGATAGCTAGTAGTGTATGTATGGTTTAGTGTAGGGTTTTGTGAAGTGTATGTGTGTGGATTATTTATTTTGGTGTGCTTGTCTTGTGTGTATGTTTGTCGGAAGAGCAAATTTTTTCCCTGGGAAAACAATTCACTATTCTGAGTGTACGATGTTATAATCTTTCAATTGAAATGGTTCAATATTCTAACATTCAAAGTTTTAAGACTTCAGTGTTATAATATAGACCCCATTCCAGGACCTTGCAGATTAGGCTAGTTAGGCTGATGGGTCTATAATTTCCTGGATCAGTAGACACTCCACCTTTGTGCAAAGGGATGACAGTGGCTGTCCTACTCTCAGCTGGGACGAGGCCGGTACTATAGGTTTGGTTGAATAAGTTGCCTAATGGAGTTGCAAGTTCCTGGCTGAGGTCATGTAGGATGTAGTCTGAGATGTTTTCAGGTCCCATGGAGGCTGTATTTTTTGCCTTTGGGAGGGTAGTGATGACCTGCTCCCTAGAGATAAGGGAAGGGGCAGGTGCTGGGGATGTCCTGCTTTTATGATGGGGGGGACAGAGAGGTGAAGTTTTCACTGAACCTGTCTGCCAGTAGCTTGGCTATATCTATGGTGTTTGTGTATGTGGTGTCCTTGACCAACAGCTTTGAACAGATCTGAGTGATTTCTTTCAGACTGCAGACATATGTAAAGAAGGCCTTATAATTGTGTTTTGTAGATGTGGCCAGTTTGGATTTGAAATATGCTTTGGAGGATTTCACTAGCTCTATTTGCTTGAGCAGGCTAAGGAGACATTGCTTCCAATTAGGTACCTGCTCCTTCTTGGTCCTGGACAGCAATTTTGTTCCTTGTGTCATAGAGTTTATTTATTTCAGATGCCTACCAGACAGGTTTGCTCTTCCTTTAGGAGGATGACTTTATCATGTCGGGTATTCCTGATTCCATGCAGCTATATAAATGCTCTTATAATACTTTGGTGCAGGTTTGGACATATGTGTCAGTTCCTATGGAGGGGGAGGGGCTGTGAAGCTGTTTATACCTTCCGTCAGGAGGTTTTAATCAGCTTTGGAGAACTTTTTTTGTTTGACTCTAGCTGGGGGCAGGGGAGATGGTGACTTTGAAAGTGACCGCTTTGCGGTTGGATCTTACCAGGAAGGATGACACTGTATTGATGCTGCAGTGCTTACTAATGTTGGTTAATACCAAGTTCAAGATATTAACACATCTTGTGGGGTTGTCAACCAGCTGGTCCAAGGCATTTTCATTGAAGAAATCAAGGAATCTCTGGGCATTTGTGTTTTGGCATGAGTAGTTCTTCCAATCTATGGGTGGATAGTTAAAGTTGCCCAGGATCAGGGTAAAGGGTAAAGGGCTGAATCTTGATAGATTCAAAGAGGTCCAGATAGGTGTAGTGGGCATCTTGAGTCATAGTTGGGGGCCTGTAGCTGCAAACAGTAAACCAGCATTTAGTGAAGCATATTACCTGTACAGATACAAAAATCAAGGACATGAACAGTGCGCTCACGGATCATTTAGATGAGCTTATCTCGTTGACTGATGAAACAACCGTACTGAAAAAGAAAGTGGAGCAGTTGGAAAGTAGGTTAGTATATATGGAAGAAAAACTTGTAAACTCAGAAGATCACAACAGGAGACAAAATTTAAGACTTTTTTGTTTTCTGGAGAACATGGACCTTACAAATTGCAAAGGATTCATGGAGAAACATTCAGCTGAATGGAAGGGGGTTGTTTGTTCAGACATTCAAATAGAGACAGCTCACGGAGCTTATCTTCCCTGAAGCCTGATTAACACCAGAAGCAGGCAAATCTTAGTTTGCTTCAATACCCATACCTTGAAGGAGTGTATTCTATCTTACTTTTGATCCCTGGGTAGAGCTATTTTATTTTCAGAACCATCATATCTATTATGGATAATGAATATGCTCCTGGGATGCATGCAAAGTGTGCAACATTCCAACCAGTGATTAAAATGCACAGGATTACATGTGAAAGTTTTGGTAACAGTACCTTGCTGAGCTAAAGGTCTGGCTTCCAGGTGACCCACACTCTTTTTTTCTCTCTTATTTAAGCAAGAGACAATTTTCCCAAACCTCATCTACTCCAGTGGATTCACATGCATTAAAAGTGATTGTCACAAGGCTCTATATCTTAGGGCTTAAACTCTCACAAGAGACATCTATTTGAAGCCCTGGAACCCTTTCCTCTATTTAAAAGGAGAATAGTCAGTAGACAGAAGGCAGCCTTTGCAATTCCACCTGAGCCAGCAACAGGTACCCAGGATCTGAATCTATATCCCCAGCTGGAAGAAGAAACATGGATGAACACATTAAGATAATCACAGTGAGAAGCACTTTACTTGTATCTTTGTGCAGTTAATTAGTATCAACAAAGGTCCTTGATGTGGACTTATTATACAGTATCATTAGGGACTTGGACTAACACTGACTCACTGTCATGATAATTCAGACTGCACAGCTGTTTTTGACAGTATAATTTACCATTTTTTGTTTGTGCTCATGGATAATTTTCCTTTAATTTCTTTATGGCCCTTGTCGGTCATGCCTTATACAAGTTGAGTTCCATTAGAGTGTAAACATGTAAATAGCAGTAAAACATGTAAATATTACTATAGCAGTAAAACATGCAAATATTACTACGGGAGTGCTTGCTCTATGCATTCTGCAATAATTATACTAGTAATGGCGGTGAGTGATGATAAATCATAACATTCTCAGATTTTTGTTCAGTGACTGCTATATGCATAGCAAATCAGCACATGTGGAAAAAGTGTACTGTGAGGACAGGGGGGATATCAGTATGTTGAATTCACTGGCTCTGTCACAGAGCCAGTGAATTCAACATCCTGATATAAGCAAGTGTTTTTTGGCTGGCTCACAAACACCCTCAAGGACATGAGGGTGCCCTAATTCTTTGACTGCTCCTATCAGGGTTTGTAACCCTCTCATTGAAAGGTACATACATCTGCTTGCATACAATTATTACCTATTTATTTATGAGTATTCTGCTTTTTATTTATGTTGGAAACTATTCTATAGTTGATATGATTTTTTTTTTCCTCAGGGCTCATGTAATAGTGTCACTTTCTTTTATATCAACATTAAATAAACCTGCTCTATGTATTGTTAAAGGATAGGCAGACAGAGCTGGGGAACATATTTACTGGCTGATATCTACCCAAGTACTCAATCTACGGTATTATGGGAGGAATAAAATTAATGTTCTGCAATATGAATGTTTAGTTTGACACATATCCTTGAAGCTTTTATTTAGACCAGTTTAGTAGTAGTACACAATCTTCAGAGGAGACCGTAGAGGCAGTGGAATTACAGCATTGAATCATGTTAGGGCTTCAGCCCTTAGAAGGTATGTTTAGTTGTCCAGCAAAATAATTTGATTAAGAGCCTGGATTAGAAAATAGATGAGGACAAACATGCTTTCAACTTAAACACAATTTGACTCCTCTCCTTCTTCTCTCAAATATCTGGTGCTAAGATTAAGGAACCTTAAGGTTTATAGGGGGCTAACTAGACTCATTATTCCTAAGACATGTAAGGCAATTAGCTCTCCATCAAAAGTAAGTGAACAGAGCATATCATATTTAGAAAAACATTATGGAGGCAAAGAGGGTTATTCTTCTATGCACCAGTCTCAAAACGATTCTATTCAACCTTAAATTATCTAGGCTAGATCCAGAGCATGGTAAAGATGTCTGGAAGTCTTTTCAATCCCATCAAGTGTAGTTTTTATGCAACAGGCTGGAAAACTGGAAAACCCCAGATTCAAACTGATTATCCCCTAGAAGTATAAAGACAGACTATGGTTGATTTTACTGTTAGGTTTTCAAATCTTGCTATTTGTATTATGCAAATGGTGGGGTGTCCTCACAATCTTGGAAACAGGCAATTATATCATAAATTTTAAAACCTGAGAAAGGCTCCTCCTTCCTATGTCCTATTACCCTATTTCAGTGCTTGCCCATGGTTATAAACTATTTATGGCTGTTCTACTATCAGCACTAGCCAAGCTATTACCTCATCTGATACACTGGACCAATCTTGGTTTATGTCATGAAGAACAACATCTCATAATTTTATAAACACAACTTTAGTGATTATGGAAGCCTGCCACTGATGTGGACAAGGAATTTATCAGGTTCAGTGGGAATACCTCTTTTTGGTTATGCATTATTTGGGTTTTCCACAACAGATGGTGAGCATTTTAAGGAACCTATGTGAGGGCTCAAGTGCCAGAATTAAAATAAACTCCAGACTGTCATCCAGTTTCTGGGCACTCAGGGGCTCAAAGTGGGGTGTCTACTCTCCTCTCTCCTGCTTGCCTTATAACTAGAACCTCTTGCTGAGAAGTTACGTAGTTCCATATTGAAAGGTTATAGAATAAGTGAACAAGTTTTTAAACTTATCCCATATAAAGATGATTTTCTACTGTATTTTTTGACCCAGAATGGGAATAGGATAGAGATATTTAAACTCTCCATAGTTTTACAAAAAATTCAGGATTAAAAATCAATGACTCCAAAACTGTGACTATTACAGTAGCCTACATTACTTCACATGAGATAAGACAGACTCATCATTTCTTAAGTGGGCATAACCAAATGACTTACTTAGGGATACAGTTTAGGGATCTATTAAGATAAGTTACAGAAGGATTTTATTTAAACTATACAATTTCTTTTTGAAGATTGTGGAATGGTCCAACTCGATATGATGCAATTATTTACCATTGTTCCTATACATGACACCAGGGATATCCCATCCTAATGAGGCAATATAAAGAAAATTAAGATGTTAATTTTTAATTCCTCTAGGAAAAAGGACAACATAGAATATGATGGGATATCCTTTTATACTTACTACTTCAAGAGAACTGGGCCTTCCCAATTTTGAGAACTAGCAAACTTAAAATTGTATTCAGTTAATGTCAGAGGCTTATGACTCAATTTGGAAGGAGGCTTTATCAAATATGATTGCAGGGCTGATCCAGTTATTTAAATTTCTTATGGTTAAGAGACCCTAAAATTAGTAAACTTCCAATTTTTGCTAAGATCTCCTTTATACATTGGATCAAACTCTAGCAGATATGAACATGAGATCCTGGATGAGGGTGTTATCCCTTATTCCTCTAGTTTGTGAATGGCAAAATATTTACCCTCATGTTTACAGAATGTTAAGAAATCTCCAGTGTAAGATAGTGGACCTAGTTGCTAAATGGAGGAGAAATTATATCTTGGTCCCAATTTTTAGAGAAATTTAACTTAGGTACCCAGCATAAATCTTTATACAACCAACTTCATAAAGATACAAAAACCCTCAAACTCCATAATGCATCTATTACTAACTATCCTTTACTAGGTTTCTGGATGGTTGATACCCACAGTGATTATATAGATAGGGGTTCCAATAGCAAGGCATATTGAATACTTATAGGACTGATAAAGCAGCCTACAAACAAATTCTGGCTGATAGGAAAGAGAGATCTCAATGTTCCCTTAACTTTAGCTATTTGGGACAAATTATTATAGATACCTGGATATGCTGCTAGATCTATGAAGTTTTATTTTTATCAGCAGGCAGTGTCAATTCAAATATTTTTGCATCTCAGTAAGATTATCTGGGGTAGTTCTCACAATCTCAAACTGGTGCTGGATGTGCCTTTAATTGGAGGTGGCAGATTGTCTATGCATTGTTTGAAGTGGTCCTTTTTTATATTCATTTAAGGAGAATCTTAAAACATTTTGGAGATGATAAGAGGGGGTGAACTCATGCTTTACTCCCTTATATTCCTTATTGGAGATTAGTAGTTTACAGGAATTATCCAAATCCCAAAGCTCAGCTTGTAAATTAATTTTGTTACTCTATAAAAAAAAAAAAACAATGTGACTGAAAATGGAAAATGAGACCATATCATACAATACAATAGCTTACCGATTTATCTATGATTTCACCAGAATTGGAACTAGGCATGGCTAGAACAATAGGTATTTTGGAGACACATTGGACTGTGATTCCTATACAAGGTAGTGCTGAGGAGGAACTGGCAATTTTGACTGCAATAGGTTAATAAGGGTAGATGTCCTTTAAACCTACCATAGCATGTCATGTCATGCATGAGTCTGATTGATTTTTTTTTTGATAATATGTTATTTGATTTGTCTACTATCTCACATCTAACTTGCACATTGCTGACTAGGGGTTTTCTCACTCTTCATCTGAACTTGGATCCCATATATATATATATATATATATATATATATATATATATATATATATATATATATATATATATATATATATATATATTCTTATTGGAAATAATCATGCTCTTATACCTCAAAAATATTCTTACAAAGTTAGATACTGTTGTTTTGGTGGCTTTTAGATCAGGTAATAGTTTGAAGTACTGGAAAACAAATGAGTGAGCATTCATAAAATGATGGAGAATTGTGAAATAGCATTATATTGGGAGTCGTATTTTGCAATTCCATGTCTAGGTCGAGACCACCTGTTATTAGCTGAGAACCAAGACTTTATTAGCTGTATTATATGCAGCAGCAGCCTTAGGTCAGCTGGTGCCCTAGGCAAAAGGGTTCCATGGTGCTCCCCCACCACCCAGGTGCCCCCATCCTGGTTTACCTACACCAAATAAATACTTGAAAAGCGCCCCTGCTACAGCGGCTCCCTAGGTGGCCACCTAGTTGGCCTATGCCTAAGGCCGACTAGGATTATATGTTTCCTACCACTGGGGAAGTGTTGTAAAGAGCACCATGCATTTGGATTGCACTAAAGTTGAAAGATACCAAGTATGTTCTATATTAAATATTATTAAGTAAAAAAAATGATCTGTCTGTCCAGGAATGTGGTATTGGTCAACAGTAGCATTAACATTTACAAGGCAATAATGTATGACAAACTAAAGCTCGGGGAGTCTCGCGTGATAAAGTGCAGTTTTACATGCAAGATGTCATGGACATGCAATGCTCTGAATATGGCCTTGCAAGGAACGTAGCTGGAGATAGACAGGTACATGGTGGTGTCTCACCATTCACCTCATTTATGGACTGGAGGAATTCCAGATGATACTTAGTGGTCATGGGCCAATAAGGGCAATTCTTTGCAGATGCATTGAGAATGGCATTCCCACTATATCCCTAGGTATGTAACGGACATTTAATCATGTATTTCCATGTTGCACCTCATGTCACTTGCCATTCATCATACCTCTCCCTATACACACACACTCACACATATGTGCTCTAGCACAGTCACATGCTAATACAGTCTCACATGTGTACAGACTATAATACACTGGAGAATTAAGACAACATTGCTCTCCCTCCAGATGATGAAGTTGCAGGATTGGCATTCACTTTACTGTGTGTACATTTGGCTACTGTTGCTATGACGACCTATATATGAGTAACCTTGCTGTATGAGACCAGGTAATTGCAAGACGCCCACAAGTGTAGTGCAGGGTTGCTGTATCAAAAGTTGGGTGAGCTTTTCTTACAGTCATGCAAGGCATTTTTCGTGGCATGACACGTTATCACTGTATGCATATTGAAGGAACATTTGTGTATAATTTTGATATAATGGTTGCTTATGTGTCCTGTGCTAATGGTTCAAACACTTATATTAACAGCTTAGCTGGCACATTAACACATAGTCACAACACGTAGAATTTCACAGAAGTAATGCTGCACCTGGCCAATATTATAGACATGCAGAAGACAACTAATGACACAAAGGACATGTTTTTTAACACCTTTATTGAATTATCACTTGTGACATAGACACATTTACATTTATATAAAAGTAATCAAACTGTATTAACAAGTTAAAATTAACAAACATTATGCTTCACATATATTGCTATATATCATATAACCTAAGCAACATTAAGTAAATTATTCAATTCCTACCGCCTTTTTTAAGCAAGAAGTATCTTTATTAACAACATAAGCAATCATGCATTTATATAAATGAAAACAAATCACAACAACACAATCCTAGTTGTAAGCATTTTACATCACAAACCATACTGACACACTCCCAGTTGCAAACATTATACATCACTTATAATCTACCCAATCATTTTCAGTCAAACATTACATAGCTAATTTAAGTCCTGCTTTCTTTCAAACTTCATTCTTCCCCTGTATGTATTGTTCCCACAGTTCCCATTTTTCCTATGTAGTTTACTCCTACCGTTTTCTAAAGATCTCAGTTTCAGTTGTTTTATCTTTGCTGCTATATTCACTACTTCTAATATAGTTGGTTTAGATTTTGATTTTGATTTTGATTTTCTAGTAATTGCTTTTTTGCCAGCCACCATAATTAGAGACAACAAGGCCTTACGATGTCTAGGCAATTCTAATTTTGTATCATAGCTCAGAAAAATCATCTCCGTCTTCACACCAGTCTACACACCCATCATCTCTGACAGTGCATCCTGCAGGGAATCCTTAAAGTCTACCAACTCACTGCACTCCCAGAAAATATGTTCTCAGTTACGTATTTCTTCCCTGTCACACCTCCAGCATTTGCTATCTACACAAGGAAAAATCCTCTGGAGTCTACTTGGGGTATAAAATATCTATGTAAATATTTGCAAGCAAAAATCCTAACTCTTGTAGATTTTGTTGCATATTACAAAGTAAATGGTTTAGAGAGGCATGCTGTGGATGTGTCTGCAATGAATATCATGACAATGTATGAATGGTGAGGGCAGATTGTGCTAAGAGATATATGGATTTTACATCCAGAACATATGATGGTGATGACCAGAGGATGCTTAAAGTGATAGTAGCACCACAAAGCCCTGCAAACTGTATCCATTAGCTGTATGGGTAGTGGCAGCTGAGGGAGTGTGGTAGATGACAGACACGAAAACTCTGTATTGCATGAGTTATATGATCTACCTTAGCCTGTGATGTCAAATGATCGACTGTCTAGATATCTTAAGGTTGTCCATGCAGATGCCCTAGATGTTGTACACAGAGAGTCACCACAATACATGATGATGATGATGATGATGATGATGAGAATTGCGTTCATTGCATAATGCTAAGAAAGAATGATATGGAGTAGACTGTAGACTGTTTAGCCATATGCCATCTGATCTGTTTTTATTTTCCTTTTGAATTTGGCAAATCAGCCAAATAATCAGCCAGATTTGGATATAAATGGTTGTCACTGTTGGGTTATTTCCCATAAACTAAGAGTCAGACTCTCCACAGAGTTCATAAATTTGTGAGCTCAGTAGTGTGAGTGCTCTAGGTCAAAGACCAACAAGGAACACATGCTCCTTGATATACTCTAATAGCTGAAGAGTGACCCTAGTTATCAGTATAAAGAGTGGGAAGGCAAAGAGAAAGTTTCCAATTCATGGGAATGACAAAGCATCTGTCTTCCAAGTCTGTTTGCAAGGAATCCTAGAGCAGAATTTCTTTGACTATTTGTTATGATTGGAATCAAATGGATCTATATGAGGATTTTACTAAAGCTGGATCAATTCCTGGAAGACTTCCATGTCCACTTTCCATTTGTGGGGGTCTGGCCTCATCTTCCCCAGCTTGTCTGAAATAATATTTTGCTCTGACTGGATGTCAGAAGCCTGAAAGGAAAAGTTCTGATGAGTTGCTAGTTCCCAGGCTACCATACCTAACCCACAAAGGGAGGCATGATCTAATTCCACCTTTTGGTATCAGATCCCTGTAGTGTCATTTGTGATTATTAGCAGAGGTCCTTCAGTCCATAGATGGTTTACAGATTTGAAAACATCTGTCTCTGTCATAATTTCTTTGGCATTTATGTGTTTTAATCTATCCTGTTTATTTTACAGACCCTGACCTTTTACCCTCCTTGGAAACAGCTCCGAAACTGAAGTCTTAAAAATCTGTGGTTACAGACTGAGTAGGAGCTGGAATGCAGAAGGGGGGACTTGATTTGGGAAACAACTGTTCCACCTATGAGAGTAACTCCCGTTTGACAAAAAAACAGCCCTAAGAACTGAAAAGAAAGTGGATACTGATTCTGGGCCCAAACAGATTTGAGTAACCACTGAATTTTTCTCATGCAAACTCTGGCTGTAGAAATCATGAGAACTGGAGGAGCCTTAAAACCCACAATCTTGACATATTATCTAGCAGAAGTCAGGGACTAGTTTGAGAAAATCAGAAACTGTTCCTTGTAATGATCTGCTTTGACCTGAGGAAGATAAACCCTCATGATGAATGTAACCAGAAGGCATTACAGAAACACTATTCTGTCAGAAGGAATATGACAGGATTTTTGTATGTTCACCTTAAACTTCAGACTAAGAAGGAGGTCCTTTACCTAAACCAAATATTCCTGACATTTTAAAAAGAGTTTGCAAATATAAGACAGTCATCCAAATAAGAAAAAAAATGTGAATTCCTTGCAATCTCCAATGAGCTATTACAGGTTAACAGATAATTTGTAAATGCCCATGAGCTGTAGGTAGCCCAAAGGATAAGAATGAGAAACTAAAATGTAAACTAGACAAAGAAAACCTTGAAAAGCATCTGAATGCTTTTAAAAGTGGCATGGAGGGTATCAGAAGATGAAGGGAAAGCATCTTGAATGTTGAGACTTTGAAGCAGAAAGTTCTTGGACTGGTCTGCAAGTTCTTTCTTTCTTTGACACCAGGAAGATTCTTGAATAAAATTTTTTCCAATATGTTCTGAGGGAAATGGTTTGATAATGTCTAGAGACAACATGTGTCCAGGACTGGAGGAAAGAGAAAAGTTTGGTTTGAGCAATGCAGAGGAATCCTCTGAAAAGGAAGAAGGGGTTTCTTCTGATATTTGTAACCATTCTGAATGATTCTCAGAACCCACTTGTCTGAGGTTATTTGATGCCTAAATTTTGGGAAAGATTTAATGGGCTGCCAGGTTTGGAAGAAGAGAACACCTGAAGGGGAATATCGTGAGTCTGCCTCTTTTGACTGTCATTGATTCTATGAGACTAACTCTTTCTTTCTTTAAGCTTCCTCAGCATTGTTTTTTGAAATTATGTGTGTATGCACATTGATATTCTTTGTTAAGTTCCCTATAAAAGAACCGAATGAAAAATTCACCAAACAAGCCTGTATACGAACTCCGTTTATTGCAGTAAAAACAGACCAAGATTAAGCGCTTTCATCTTTCACACATTAGACTTCATCAGAATAAAGCACATTGATTCAAGAACCATTTTTATACCAGCACATGTTACATAATAGATAAAATTGAGCCAATGGTATTGTCAAAAAAGTCACATGTAAAATGGTGACATGAGCAATATTAAATACACAGGATATTAATATTCAAGCCAACTTAGCTTTTTACAAATAAAACACTGTTATATATTAAATACCTTCAGCATATATTTAAAAATGCAGGCACAGTAATGCCTGTAAATATGTTAAAATACTTAAAGTTTCATAGATTTTTCTTTCAGGGCTGGAAGTATTGTTAAGGAATCATTTATACTTGGTGGAAAATTAGCTGCTAGTCTGAGTTGCCAAACCGGCTCTTTTTTACTTAATAAATTCTTCCAGTCACCACCCCCCCAAATTTGGTTCCCTATTATATGATAGAAGATGCATTCTTTGGCATATAAGCAAATTCTTTCCCTGGGAAAGAAATCAGCTGCCTTCATTATTTTGTGATTTCTTACATGAGGTCAATAAATAAGTGTTCACTTTTTTAAGCATTCACTGATTGAATATAGACCCTCAAATCTATGTCCACAGTATCCAAAATACCAAATTTAAAACCTTTAAAATTAGAACAAGTGAGGGAATGCCTATATAATGCACTTGTATTCTTCTTGTTTTTAATATCATATATGTGCTCATAGATTCTGCTTTTCAACTCCAATTTTCTTTCTTGAATATAACCTTAGATGCCATCTTATTAGCTAGGTGGGTTTGAGGTGCTTTGAAAATATTAATACATTGGAGCACCTCCCACAAGATGTTGCACCACAACCACCTTCTATCTGTAAATTCAACTTGTTTTCCATAACATGTTTAATATTCATGCCCACCTTGCTGATAAAACATGGTTTATCTCCCACTGCAGTTAACACATCATTATTTACCAATATGTTTTTCACTTCATATGATATAGGACTGTATTGCACTATACATGCATGCTCATAAATCAGCTATATTAGTTAATGGGTGGTTTCCTAACAGGAGCTTATATTTTTCCCCATCCTGTGTAAACTTCCTCAATAATTTGTTCCACCATCTGTTTGTGGTATCCCCTTTCTAGAAACAAACCTCTTAACATGAAAATTATATCCTGTCTTTTCACTTGTTCTAATTTTAAAGGTTTTAAATTTGGTATTTTGGATACTGTGGACATAGATTTGAGTGGGGGGGGGGGTGACTGGAAGAATTTATTAAGTAAAAAAGAGCTGGTTTGGCAACTCAGACTAGCAGCTAATTTTCCACCAAGTATAAATGATTCCTTAACAATACTTCCAGCCCTGAAACAAAAATCTATGAAACTTTAAGTATTTTAACATTTTTACATGCATTACTGTGCCTGCATTTTTAAATATATGCTGAAGGTATTTAATATGTAACAGTGTTTTATTTCTAAAAAGCTAAGTTGGCTTGAATATTAAGATCCTGTGTATTCAATATTGGTCATGTGACCATTTTACATGTGACCTTTTTTAACAATACCATTAACTCAGTTTTATCTATTATGTAACATGTGCTGGTATAAAAATGGTTCTTGAATCAGTGTGCTTTATTCTGATGAAGTATTTTATACAGGCTTGTTTGGTGCATTTTCCATTTGGTTCCTGGTCTTCTATTATTCACACTGCACCAGATATTTGGATTTTGTCATCCCTATAAAAGAATCCAGAATTGGGATAAAAAAGTCCTATTAAACTTTGGAAACGAGTGTTCAAAATCTGCATAACCTCCTGAATTAACTTTTTTCTTTCATCAAATCTTTTTAATGAACTCAGCAACTGAGACTAAACAATACTTCTCTTTCTATGGGAGAGTTCTAGATCTGAGCGCTAACATCCTGTTGTAAACTTTGTGAACATAACCAAGAAAACCTTCTCATTACTTATCTACTAGCACCTGCTCTGCATAGAACATCAGCAGAGTCATAAGAACACTTCAAGGAGTGTTTGGTTACCTGAGAGACAGACGCTATTACATAATTCAGAGATGCTTTAATCTCTGAAGAAAAGGAGTTTAACAGTTAGCTTTCTCATATTTTCAAGAGGAGCAAGAAAATATCTTGACATGTGAGCCTGATAGTTTAGAGTTCTGGAGGCTAAAGAAGAAAAACATACCTTTTTCCAAGCACTCTCAGAAGGATTTCCATATTTATTAGAAAGGATAGGGTTAGTATGCACCAAGTGTTTAGCAACAGATGTTTTTATAGTGAAATGTTGGGAAGGGGATCTGATTTGGGATTAGAAAATAGATATTTGTGGCTCTGAGAGACTGTATACAATTTACCAGACTTTTACTGACTGGCAAGTAAGACACAGGCTAGCTAAAAACATCTCCTAAAGCTCAAAGAACAGGCAGAATAGCTGAAGGATGAGGAAAAACAGCTATAATGAATCATGTTTTTGATAGGATACTGTCATTTCATTATGTTCCCATTGAAACAATTCTTTCATTCTAGCTAGAGAAAAGATAACCCTTCAGTAGTAAATATGAAGAAAAACTTTTTTCAAAATCAGATTCCCCTTCCTTTGGCATGGGTACAGACATAATGCAATCTCAGTCTAATTCCTGTCTTTCCAAATGGGAATTAATATCAGAAAGAGAGAGAAATCTCTGGTTTTAACACCCAGCAAGGAATCAGATGTCTAAGATATAAAGTTTTTAAAAGCCATCAACAAAACAAAGCCTGTCTTCTCTGTCCAGTCTCTTTGAAATAGGAGAAGAAATATACTTAACTTTCTGTTTTCTTATCCTAGGAGGCTCCCTAGAAAAATGGCCAACCCCAAAATGGATCTCTTTCCTAATAATCAAGAACCCTACATACTACAAGACCAGGAGTCATTTTCTCTTGACTGATAAGGACAACCCAACAGCTGCAGAGGATATGACTGGCTCCTGATCCTTAGTAGCTTCCCTAGGAGTAACACCAGAGGATTTGATGTAAAGATGATGTCCAGCTAGAAATACCTGGTTTGGCCAAAGCAGAATTGCCCCTCTACAGCTGAGGCATTGAGAAAGCCTGACTGACTTTTGAAGGTGCCTGTGATACTTTTTTGTCTTTTTCCAGATAGGTGTGGGAAGAACCAAATAGTTTAAAGCCTGGTCCATATTCCAGTCAAGACAACTGCCTGTAAATGGGTAGAAGAGCCATGAACAGTCAATGAAATGTATATCTTTGAGGTAGATGTTTAGTAATACCATCTGAAACCATAACTCCTAGTCCTTAACTTTAATTTTCCACAAAATGTATTAAAGTGTTAACAAAAAGTGATTTAAAAATCAGTTTTACCCAAACAGGTACACTAAAGAAAAAAAATTATTTTTGAAATCAGTTTTTAGTCTCAACCACTAAAAACACAATTTCTGTCTTAAAGATAAAGGTTTCTACATAAAATGTAAACTTTCTCTCAGAGTGTTTGTTAAAATGGAAGGTTTTACCAAAAATGGTACTTAACTGCCCAGCTTTGGTGAAGTGCTTTCTGACCATTGATCACTAAAAAACCAAGACCAACAACACAGCAGGGGACTACATTCCCTAACTACATAGGCAAAATTTGGAACACCATACCTACTGCTATTACCTCAGCAGGCTCAAAGATTGCATTTAAAATACTCCTGAAAGAACACCTAAAGCACACATGGATATGCACATGTTCCCCACTCTCTCCCCTTGCTCTTGTCCTCTGACTTCACTTCCTTCCAGTTCCACCTCTAATTCTAACCCCTTAGTCAATACCCATATGTCACTGCTAGGACACTGTTATCTATCCACTGAACTTTACTTTTCTCTTTACACCCCTACTCTTACTCTATACTTTACACCCCTACTCTTACTCTATACTTTACACCCCTACTCTTACTCTATACTTTACACCCCTACTCTTACTCTATACTTACTCCTCCTGCTTTTCTTACTTAACCTGTTATCTAATTTCCCATCTCTGTCTCTTCTCCTGCTGCTATACTCCCTACTATGTCTAATCTTTGCTCTCTTTGTTACTATATTCCCTGCTGTGGTTAACTTGCTCACAAGTCAACTGTATAAAGCAAAAAAAGCAAGCCCTACTAACAATGTTCACCATTATGTAATGCCTCAACCTAAAACTGTAAAAAATGTGTTCAGTCTACGTAAATATGTTAAATCTTAAGCTTCAGTGCTATGTTACTAGTCATTGTTAAGTTTGGTACTATGTAAATTTGAATGTTTCTGATACATCTTATATTTTGCTTAAACTTTAACTGTGGAGCTTTTCTCCCCGGGCCTCTGCTGCAAATGGACACATCCAGTCAGACTTTCCCAGTCAACAAATGTAAAATAAATAATAAATAAATAAATAAATAAATAAAAACCCATAGAGAGAATGCACCTCAACGGCAACAAAGTACCTAAAACTTTGGATGCTGGCCAGTTTCCTTATCCCTGGCAAGATATAATCCATACAGCTAGGCTTCTGCAATAGTGATCTAACAATGAACATCCATTGTTCTAAAAAGTAACTTCACACATGGGTTTTATCAGCATGTTAGCAATATAAGTGAATCCAGAATCTGCATTCCTAACCATGACTTGCACACAGTCTACATTTTTCTATTTTTGCTCATAATTGTTAGCCTGCAGAGAGGGACACCATGTTTAGAATTATCGTCTCTGTCTTGTGCCCAAAGAATGCCAAAACTGACTCCTTTCCCATTACCTGAAATTGGATCAATTAGATAATTCATAATGTCATAGAGTTTACAATGCTGAATTGATCCACTAACCCTTTATGCCTAGGTATCACCCACTCTGAAGAAGGGGAACATGTCTGGCTGGCAGAGAATTTGATCATTTAGTTGTCATGATTCTTCTTGAAGGTAGTGAGGATATCATTCTACTTAATGTGTATGGGTAATTTATTCCACACATGAAGTTAGCACTCGGAGATTAATCTATCCTGCCATTTGATTTCTATTTACTTATTCACTGAGATTTAGATCCATTGCAAATGTGTTTGTAGATAAAAATTCTTTTGTAGAGATTAAGGCAATAGAAGAGGGTTCATGTTAGCACAAAATGCCATATTTAGGCCACCACATAAAAATCTGTAAGAGACAGAATACAGAAATAAGACTGTCAAGTCTGTCTTGGTAGTTTAGGCTGTTTTGGCCAGTGCATTATTTTTATCAAGAACCTCAAGGGGGGTGTATTTTGCTAGGTTAAGTGTTTAGACAGACACATGCCAAAAAAAGTATTGTTTTTTACAATTAAAGTGGGCTGTGTATAGAGGGACAATTATGTTGTTTAAATTAGGTGAGAAGACTGTGGTGATAGGCCAGATGGAAGGATTTCCTCCTGTCTACTATTAGATGGGGGTCAAATACAAACGTTGTTTACAATGGTAACACCATTTCTGATAACTGAATCCATCTAGAGCGGGGGTGGGTGTTATCTTTGCAGTAGGTACCAGAAACATTATGGTTTGCAAATGTAAAAATACTCCCCTTTTTGCAGCCAATATCTTTACCCCAAAGACTTGCAAGGCCCAGTACTTTTTGTAGTTTCTGAAGTTGAGCAAACTACAGTACATAGCTTATAGTTATATCATATACAAAATTATTTAGTCAGAGGTATGTGTTGGTAGGCTGAAGATAAGAGAACTAGATATCAAACAGGAGTGGCTCTATCATGGAGGACTGGGTTACACCACTAGTCATTTTTTTTTTATTTTTTTGCTTTCTGAAATGAGTTTTCCTGCTTTAACTATACATATATATATATATATATATATATATATATATATATATATAGAGAGAGAGAGAGAGATGTTATTTCAGACAGCCAGTTTACTATCCACTTCACACACAGGCTTGACCTACCAAGTTCTCCTTGTGGAGAGTGGCACTGCCCAAAGTTGGATATTGACAAGGCATGACTGGTAACAAGGCTCAATTGCCTTTTATATTACATGATCCTATAAGGATCATTGTTTAAGTCTTTGAGTTTATTTAAAATATTTGCATGAATGATATAATCAAAGGCATTGTTCAGATCTAGGTATGCTGTGTGAGTTGCATATCCTTCATCCACAACTTCTGTCAATTGTTTTGAAGAAGTTAATTCAGTTTAGTAGACACATCATACTCTTGACAAAGATAAATTGATGTGGGTTAATAGCAATAACGTTTTTACTGTCAGTATTGAAACAGTCTGATATAGTTTTCAAATCCTTAAAATCTAGGCTTCTTAAGCAGATACGTCTAGAATTACTGGGGCCTGAGGCATGAGCCTTCTTGTGTAGAAACATCATAGTGGACATTTTCATTTCCATAAATTTAGCCCATAGAGAAGCTTAGGCAGTGCATGTTTGGTATTAATTATTACACAACCAATTACATTGTCAGGGTCCAAGGATTTTGTAATTTTAGCCTTAGAGAGTGTAGTTAAGACTTTCGCCATGGTAAGCAAGGAAGGTGTAGGGACACAGGAATGTGTTCAGCTTTGATAACTGCAGCTGATATGAAGATAGCACCGGATGCATGGTATTTTAGGTCTACATGCAAGGATGGAGAATGTAATATCATTATGAATTAGGTCAGAGCATTTTTGGGTCTTGTTTTTAACAATTATTTCTAGATTCAGCTCTTATTTTTAAGTTCATGCTTAGCTTTAACTTTCCTGGTGGTGTATTTTTGTTCTTTGCTAATTCTTTGAATAGTGTACTTTATATTGGTATATCGTGACTTGTTGTATAATTTAGCATTTTTTTCTTTTATTACAGAGTAGATTAATGTGGAAAGACCACCATGGTGGCTTATTTTTGAAATTCCCATTATACTTGTTCCTGTTTGGAACTACTTTTTAAACTAAATACTGTGTATTAATGATAGTATAAAACACATAAGCACAGCTCATAACAACTGAGCACACAATTCAATTTAAATTAAGAGAGATAGCCAACAGTATATATTCAGAAAACATGACCCAAAACTCAGGTATATACATACTGAATATTTCTCAGTAAGTAATTCAAATCATAAGTACATCCACTGAAATGATATATGGAATATTTATTTGTTGCCCAGAATCTTTAAAGGAATACAATATATATAAGTGCTTTTGCGCAAGGTGGTCAATCTCCTGTTACAGTAACTCAGTCTTTGTCTGTCATTGTTCTGCCTAAAGTAATATGATTACACTATCCAGAATTTAATACATATTTGTTTTTGGGGACTGATGGGAATGTATCTTTGAAGCTATCACAAATATCCAAAATTTCAAATCTAAACACAATTTTATGCATGAATGCAAATCAGTCAGTGGGCTTGGTATTCACAGTAACTCTTCACCAGATTATGCCCACAGACCATCTGGAAATTATCTGTATTCAATTGCTAACACCTCCAGCACTGACTATTATGTTCTATTGCCATACTGAACTACTTGGATGGTGTGAGATACCATCTGTGTATCAGTCTTACATGCAGGTTCTATGACATGCCCATCTGTTCAGTTTATCAGGAGATGTCCAAAACTGTTCCCACTCTTCATTAGACAATAGAATTCTTTCTTATGCTTCCCACCTACTTCTCCAGAGCCATACTAAAGCCATCACCTTAGCTTCTCAAGTATCTGTATAGATTGTCCCATACTTTGTGACTTTAGATTGCTCTGCGTCTTCCATGGGAATACCCTGTTTGAAGTTTCCTCTGGGTAAACATACTTAGACCATATTTTGTCCACTTGTATAGATGTTAGCCACTCCTTCTCTGTAATGTGAAAATTGATAGACGTAGCTGCAAAATAATCACCTAGGCTAGCCAGTGTTTGATCTCATTTGCATATAGCTTTTCTATTTTTATATACCCAGAAAGTTCTCTTAATGGTTTTCAAGATACTAGGATGAAACCAGACACCATTGACAGGCCTCCTTCCCCAAGTCCTATCACCTTGATCTGTTCTTTCCTTAAAAAATCAACCAGATCCAATCTTCAGGCAGAAAGAAAAGTTATTCTTTATTATTGCTATACATACTAATTTCTCTTACATAGTTAGTTAAAGACCACCTTATCAAATGGCTCACCTTAAATGTAATTATATACTTACATATGTGCAGAAGTCCCTAACTTCCAAACTGGTTTTGTATTTAAGCAGACTAGACAAAAGTCTCCTGCTTGTTTCTCCTAAGATAAAGTTATTAATAAGTTTCTTGAAAGTGCTTCCAATAAGAGTGTTTGCCTAGGACAGGAATATTCCTAATTAAGTATATTATATGAGTCGTAGTCATTACTTGTACCATGTTTATTTTACCCACTACTTGGGGTGGACATTTCTTAGTTTGACCAGAAGAATTTTTGCTCCTACAACTAAGTTACCAAGATACTCATTTTTAGTAACGTCTAGCATCTGGTACACTGTTAGTCTTGAATGTTTAGACATCTTGTGGGATTATGCTGGTACCCACTTTATGCTCATTCCTTCCTCATTTTATTAGTGCTGACTTCTCCAAATCAAACCTGAAGTGTTGCCAAAGTGCTGAAAGATATCAGGACACCTACCGATGTTATGGGTAGATTTGTACTCATTAACACATAGCCTTCTGCCTGCAAAAAAGGAACAAATTACTCTGTCGATTTCAATCTTAGTTTGTAAGAGTACTTTGACTTGAAATGACAGTTCTTCCATTAATAGCAGGAATAAACACCCGGTTTGGGTATCCTTGTCTGCTAGCCCATTTTATGTTCTCTGACTCTGAGAGTCCTCCTTTCATGAAAAACCTTAGCATCACCATTCTATGTAAATTTTCATTCAGATTATGAAGTTTTCCCCACATTGTATTTGTTGAAAGACCTCAAAGAGAAATTCCCAGCTCACTGAGTCAAAAGCTTTTTTGATATAAAAAAGTCCATTCTCACTTTGTTTTGGATTTGACCACGATTGTGCAAAAAAGGGACTAGCTCCGACCAGTTATCTGATACATTCCTTCCCTTCACAAGACCATTTTGCCCCTTCTGCACAATCTTGAGGACAATATTTTATTTATTTATGTATTTATTTATTTGGCTAAGTCTTAAGAGCAATGCTTATAAGGTAGATTGATCTAAATTCTTCAAAACTGGGTGTCTTTTCCTTGAGCTTTGGAATAACCGTTATCATTGCCTGATTATATACAGAGCTTGGACTAACAATAGGAACCTCAGAGTTATAGACTTGGGTAAGTATTTTCCATACATCACTTTGGCTGGATACTTTGTTTGACCTTAATTTTAGTACCACCTGTGATACTTTGAAGTATTTGCTAGGTTTATTAAGGGCCCTAATTCCAACTAGACTGACCAGTCTCTTTTAAGCTGTTTTAAAGTTTGAAAGAAAAGTTGATGCATTGTAGATTGGGCTACAGAGGGAAGCCGATAAGCTACAAAACACTCCCCTTATGCCATTAATACTATTAAGGATGTTCTCTGACTGAGGCGAGACTGGTCATACAGAGATTTCATTTCACCACTGATTAAAGACCCAAACTGTGCATTTGGAGTCACCTTCTCATTTGATTCACCAGAACTAACTTTTAATTGATCTTGCCTTGGGACCTCAGCTTTACTTTTTTAATTCTAACATATATAATACCATTGATAATTCAAGATCTAGTTCCTGTAGATGATTAAGTCTTCCAATTTCAGTTATTCTTTGCTGCACTAACATTAGTTCCCTGATGTTTGGCTCAATAATCCTTTCCTTTTGCCTTTTTATAAGACCTCCTCTACCAAAATCTCCCCTATTATTGCTGCTGTACAGCCTTCCCTCCGCTTTCTGCTCAAAGAAACATCATGGTGGTTGTTTCTAGTAAGGACATCTAAGATATTTGATCTACATTCCTCTTTATCCTTCTGGGCCTTTAATCTAAAATATACTCACCTTCAATTCCTAGATTCCATGGAACCACATTCATATTTATTATTAAAGTAACTGGTACATGATCAGATATTCTTATCTCATGGATAGTAGGGAAATTGACTTTATGTTTATAACATGCAGGTAGAAGATAAAAGAAATGTATTCTACTGCTTTATTTAGCTAGATTTCTGGAAATGGTTGGGATAACTGCATCATGATGGGTATCCCCCCATATATCCATCCACTCAAAAGCCTCCATCCAGTTTCTCAATGTTGTTTGGCTTCTTTTGCTGCATTCTACCATATAACATATCTTTAAGAGTGTCATAAACTAGATTAACATTCCCTACTACTACACAAAATTGAATGGCGATTATTCACTCATGCCATACCCCCAAAAACTTCTCATCGAATCTGTTATCATCTTCATTGGGAGCATAAAGGTTCCTTGTTATCCAATCCTTTTACTTTATTCTGTCCTTCCATATCAGAAATATTCCCTTTCCACATGCCTTAGTGCTATGAGTTATTACCAAAAAGTATTTATGAAACAGGAGAAGGACAGCTTTCTTGCCTTCTTATGGGTGATGGTCCATAAAATAGTCCCCAAATCCTTCATTTTTAAACGTATTTGTTTCTCTAACCTTCTTTTTTTCCCTGTGGAAACAGACTATGTGTGCCCCTCTTTTTATTCAAAGCTATATCATGTTTTTTTCCTAATAGGGTGAGTACTAGCACCTACATTCTATGTCAGAAACCTGACACCCTTATTTGGCAATGTGAATACTAGCACCTGCATTTTGTGTCACAAACCTGACACCCTTACTTGGCAATGTTTTCACCAGCCACAATGAATGAACATTTCCATTCATACTACTCTGATGCTGAGCACCCCCTCCCAATAGACTCCAAGGACATCCCTCACCTGGGTAAAACCCTTAGGTACTAGTCAGATAGTAAATCTTTCCTTACCAACCTAGATGTAAGCCAATAAAAATCAACCAATTCATTTCTTTTTAATATAGGTTTCAGGCACGCACTAAACAAGGCAGTTATACAAACCATTGATCTCACAATTAGCATTAGTGATGTTCAAAACAAGTTCTTTGAGCATCAATCAATAAGTTAGAGAAATAAAATACAGCAAAATATAATGAAATTTACTGATCCTCTTTAAGGCAATACCTGCAACTCATTACCAAGGGGAGACATGTCATTTTACATTCTGTAAAGTAAGTAAAGATTACATTCACCTCACCATAAATGAATTGTATTCCACTGAATATGTTAAATCTATATATTACATAAAACCAGTGGAGAAAACCCAAAAAACAAAGGATAAAAGTCCACCTTGGTTCAGGCGAATCACAAATGTAAGCAGTAAAAAAAACAACAAGGACCAAGACAGCTAAAAATATAAATTTAATTGTAAAGCATAAAAGATAAGCGCTTTTGGACAATTCCTTCATCAAATCAAAGAACAAAGTGTGTGTTTAACTGTTTTAAGTAACACTTGACCAATCACAGACTCAAAGCTGCACCAGACCTCTTCCCTGTTTTTCAGAGCTCTTACTTATAGCAAGTTAACCATTTCAGTGCCTGAGCTTACGTTCTCTTAAAATGGGTTTTAGGGCAAGATATCCATTCAACCCTGGGGGTTTATCTGCTTGTAAATCTACTATCCAACGGGCTTCTACCACTTCTGTTCAATTGCGCATATAACCCCCTCTTTTATCTGGTTCACATAACTGTAGTATCATGAAAATAAAGTTATGTTCAGGTTTATTTAACTTGTGGTGATATAAAGTACTGGTATTTGTACTGTCTAATGTCACTTAGGTGCTACAGTATACGGTCTTTTCATTTTCTGTCCATTTAACCCACATAAAATGAAGTACAGCATCCATGTTTGGCAAGATATATCACATTGCAAGAGCAACAATCAGCATAGAGTTTAGGTTGGCATCTTATCCCTGTAATCGGGTGTATGAAAGTGTTGTTTTTAGATATTTCTTTACAAGCCTTGTATCGCCGGCAACAATAAGTCCCAACCCTTTCACTTGCAGGCAACTTTGTATTGAAGCTGGTAGTTGTTTTGTGTAAAAGTTGCTTAAGATTTTTATTCCTTTTATTCAAAAACTTAGGAAAGTTGTTCACTATCAACCTAAGTTCATCATTGTTGGCTAAAATTTTCCAGTTATTTCTCACAATATTGCAGATGCCTTTTATATCACTGCTATATTTCATTGGCACTCTAACATTCAACTCGTTTTCATCACTCACTTTTTCCAGTGCCATGTCTTTATTACTAACCATGCTTTGCCTTGTGTTCTCCTCATGATGAGTACAATTTGTACATCTCAATATATACCACGCACAAAGAGTGATGTGTGGGATCACAGAGAAAATCAGATGCTACACAGAACATTATCTGGAGTCCCGCACCACATCAGGAGCAACTTTTTCTAGCAGGTAGAACTTCAGAAAATGACCACTGTTGTATTTGAAAGAGCATTGCCGTGAAATTGACTGAGCATAGTCCACTATTTAGCTGTCAAGATTCATTAATTATTAAGACAATAATATCAGGTTACAGTAATTGTTTACATTTGTACATTCTTTTTTAAAAATATACAATTTAATCAGTGGAATGCTGTGACCCAACTGTAGCTGGCGACACAGACCACTATCTGCCAGTTGTCAGTATGCACTTATGAGACTGGATGTTGAACAACTTACATGTAGTCCTACTTGTAACCCATTGTGGATTAATAATATTGAAAACAAGAGAGCAATACAGCAAAGCACAGGATAGTAACTTCAGTTATTTATAGATAGATTAGTACTAAGCTAACTGCCCTTGTAGGCCATTTTAAGACTAGTCAATTATCCTACATAAGAATCAAACCCTGCACAGTGTATCTGCAGGGTAGACGCCTTAAACATTATGCCAACCTTCCACCCATTTATGGCAACCTTCCATCTATACTTTGGCAAGTCCAGTAATCACTTTTTCCCTTCTTGGCATAATGATTGGAGGCTCTTGGAATGATATCAAAACATTATGTTTACCCTTTCTTTTTGTTAAATTAACAAAGGCAATATAGTTCATTAAATTCCTGTACTCCAAATTTACCTTTCTTTGTGTGGCATTCTAAATAAAAACATCATCAAAAATGTATGAATTTTTTCTTTATTTTTTTTAATTCCTTTTTATTTCTTCAAAAAAAAAAAATAACAGCAAATGTGTGCAGTCCTCAGGGTTTCATGACTCTTTACACATATTTCTTACATCAGTTTATAGGTTCATAGGTTCATAGGTTGGAACTAGGCTATCGGCCCTAGGGCCTATACAAGCCTAGCCATAACAATTCCCTGGATATTTCTTCCCACAATATTTACTTCACTGTATTCCTGTCTAGCAGGGCAACTGACATGATCCCCGGGGAGAATTTCCTATCTCCCATCCAATCATCAAGGTTCCTTTTGAAGAGGGCCAAGGAGGCACTCTGCTTGACATGTATGGGCAGTCTATTCCAGAGGATGGGGAGTCTCTGGGTCAGGAACCTATCCCTCCAGCATGCTTTTCTCATTGTGATGACAAGGTTTAGATCCCTGGAGCGTGTGACTCTGAGGGATTGGGATTTCTTTAAGTGGAGCATGTCCAACAGTTCAGGGTTTGACATGGCCTTGTATGTTAAGCAGAGACTGCCTCTGAGTAGACCATATGCCACAGAGTATAGCTGAAGTTTTTTAGATGGTCAGCATATGGCATCTGCTTTAGGCCTGTGATTCTTTTAGTGAGGTATTTCTGTGGCCTTTCCAGATGTTGCAGATGTCTTATGAGGTACATACCAAATGGGGCATTATACTCTATAATGGGTCTAATGAGGGATGAGTAAAGTGGGACAATGACCTCCTTTTTTCTGGATGAAAAGCCCTTAGTGATGAGGTGTACCACATAGAAGGATTTTCTGACTGTTGTGGTGATGTGGTTATCGAAAGTGAGACCACTGTCCACCTGTGTCCCTAAGTGTCTCATCACACTTTCGATGTTTAGTGTACTGCCACCTATGTGTTAATTCACAGGTACATGTTTTTTTCCAGAGGGAATAACTATACATTTCTTGCCATTAAGCTTGAGCCCATGGCTCTGGCACCAGGCATCTGTTTCTGTAAGGCCCTTTTGTAGAATATCCACATCATTTGGGGATTCAATAATGGCTCCCAGTTTGCAGTCATCTGCGAACTTTGTTAGCCAGAATCCCTTAGTGTGCCAGCCAGACAAAGAATAATGACCCCCAAGAGAGTGAGGGATTTGGACTGAAAACTGGAGGTCACTTGTTGTTGTCCGGTGCTGATTCTGTGGCTGGGGTGTTTGTACAGTCTGGGGCTTGCCATCAGTGTAGTCTGCTCATTATGTCCAGCTTAGTAATTTATGTCCAGTAAGTTTATCTTTATCTATGATTCAGGCCTGGTGATGGAGGTCAGAGTGGGGTGGTGAGACCTGGACTTGATGATCATCAGACCACAGAATTGGAGCATTGGGCTTCAATTTCAAGACAAGAGAAGATTTCAGAGTCCCTTGGGTTCTGGGTGGTCAAAGCCCAAACAAACTGGGGTGCAGTGGGATGAAGTTGTCCGTGTCTTTGTTGTCTTGTGCATGATAATGCGTTTGGCGCTCTTGGGATCCAGATGATAAGCTAGGATGGAGGATCCCCAGTAGGAGTGGGATAACAGGTGGACAGTGGGATAACTGTGGCTAGCCAGGCTGTGCGCCAGTGTGCTATGATGGCTATGATTATGAGGGACACTTAAGTGAGGTTTTTGTAGTTTTTGTAGTAGTTCACAGCACACTCTGATCTGGGATGTCATCTCCCATGCTGTATCCTTAGCTTAGCTTTTGGAGTTTCTTCTACCGTGACAGTGACAATTTTGAATTGGCAATCTTTGGTTTTGCACCCTGAGATGGGCCCTTTGAGGGGGTGAGAGGTGAAGTTGGCACAAAATCAATCATCTATACTGATAATCCTTGGATCAGTATATTTTAATGCCATTCATTCTGTTTGCTCTCCAGAGCAGATCTGAGCATGCATTTAGATTCTTGACATAACTATAGAATGCCTTGTGGTTGTCTTTGGAATCTTTGGCAATTTTATTTTTGTAACTAGCTTTTGATGATTTTATGAGGGATCTCAGCATCTTACTGAGACTGGTAAGGGAGTTTTTTGCATCCTGGGATTTTCCTCCTTTCTGCACCAGTTTCTTCCTTCTGTTGTATAGTTTGTTTATAGCAGGTGGCCACCAGATTGGCTTCCTTTCTTTGGAGGAGAGCATCTTGGTTCTATTTGGGATGGCACGATTCATGCACGAGTGGATGTGCTCGTACAGTGCCTAAGTATAGGATTCTGCAGTCAAACTTTCATACCCCATCTGCATGGGTGTCATGAAGTTTGTCACTTCTGACTTCAGTAGCATGAAGTTGGCTTTGGAGAAGTTTTTTAAGGCAGTTTCTTTACTGGGGGGTGGGATGTGGATGTCAAGGGTGATTTGCTTAGAGTCAGACCTGACCAATCAGGGGGTGACCACTAATGTGGAACATCTATCTCCCATGTTGGTAATGACCAGGTCTAGGATATTGGATCCCCTGGTGGGACAATGGATTAGTTGATCCAGGGCGTTGTAATTTATAAATTCCAAGAACTGTTGGGAAAAAGAGTTGGTACCTGAGTAGTTTTCCCAGTTAATGGCAGGGTAGTTGAAATCACCCAGTATTAGGGTGTTTGGTTGTATCTTAATATTTTCCAGTATGTATTGAAAGGTGTAGTGAGAATCTTGAGGCATGGTGGGGGATCTGTAGCAAGCTACAGTTTAGATCACAGTCTTACCTAGTGTTAGTTGCACTTAGAGAATTTCAGATGCATTGTGTTGGGCAACTAGCCTGGAGGTGTGAATATCCTTTGTGAATATGGACACTCTTCCACCTTTAGTGTTTCAGTCTTGGTTTTGTGGCCGAAAAGTGTGGTAAGAGTTGTAGCCTGGTATTGCAGGGGTGCTCTCTGGAGCCTTGAGCCAAGTCTCGTTTACTGCACAGATATCGATGTTCTCCATTTTTAGGAATGCCACAAGAGAGTGCATTTTGAGGTTTAGACTTCTAGCATTGAGTAGCATTACCTTCAAATTTTGCATGCTTGTATCTGTTACGGTGGTGGTTTTGTCCTTTAAACCTTGCCTAAAAAAGGGACTATAGGGGTGGCAAGAGCTTTAGCCAGTAGTCTGAATCCCAGGGGTGACAGGTGCAGACCAGCTCTGGCAAAGCATTGTGGTTTGTCGATCATGTCTTCCCAGGCAGACTGATACTGGATCCCATTTGAATGACACCAGAAGCTTAGCCAATTGTTGAAGTCAATCATTTTGTCCTTATACTGTGGTATCATTCTGGTCGAAGGCAGGATGCTACTCAGGGCTAGGGTCATACCTGCCTGGGCCACATGATCCGAGAGCTCTTCCATGTCTCTTTTCATGTAGTCCAGGGGATGTACGTCTCAAGTCATTCACTCCAGCATGGACAATGAAAGAGTCATATATGTACTTGTTGTGGAGTGACTTGAGTGCATGCATTATGTGGCGGATCCTGGCACCTGACAGGCAGCTGACTGCAATTTTCTCCTTGTTCAGCCTGGTGAGTGGGACATCAGAGTGCCTGACTATAGAGTCCCCTAAAGTGTTAGGTACATTGTCTTGCCTTAGGGGCTTGTGTTGGGTGGCACACTGGTGTTGTGAGTTATGTGTCATTTTGGTTGTGACTGGTGTTTGTTTGCGTTTCAGCTTCGGAGGTCCTTGTTGCTTGGGCAAGTTAATGTTAAGGGTCTCCGCATATGTGGATTTAGTATTGCTATGTGTGGGTGTTGATAGTGTGGATTTTGAAGGGCTATGAGTTGCTTGAGGTGTAGTGCAGGTGTTAACCTTTTCCTCTTGACTGTCTAGCACAATCTTGGCCAGGGAGAACTTTGCTTCCAGTTTGGCTATGTAAGTGCATCTCTCGCATGTAGTAGTGTTGGGTGGTAGGAGGAGAGGGTTGTCTGTATACATGAGGCAGTTGCCACATTGCCCCAATATGCCCAGATTCACCAGAAGCTGACCCTTAGACAAGCCTGTTTAGGTGCTTTTTTTGTAAAGTATAAGAGCTGTTTTCCCTTACCTTTACAAGGTACTTTGCAATTATAGGCTTAGTGCCTATGATTAATTTCTCCTTATCAACAAGGAGAGTTGAGTGCTTGTATCAGTTTCAGGCTTCCTAGAGCTTTCCAGCAGGTTCTAGAGCAAGTGCTAGTCACAGGGGTTCAGAATTTAGTGCTACTACTAAAAAACCAGCTAGTTCTAAGGGAAATTTTGAAGAGCATACTTTCTGGCACCTGGAATAGTTTAACTGTAGCCTCACGGTGCTGCATGATGCGAAAAATGTGCAAACACATGCGTTTTTAAGCCGGAATGTTCAAAGGGATAGAAATTAGCCTATATATGGGTTTATGCTTGCCTGTGTGATTGTGTACGGGTATGTGTGAATGTCATTTTCTACAGGCACCTGTGTGTGCAAGATACATAAATATTACATTCATCAACCCACATCAATCGTACATACATCACCACATGCATATCTTATATCCATCAATTCACATGCGCCTTAACTTCTTATATAAGCCACATTTGTTAAAGGAAAATAATCCTAGTGCATCATACCCTCAGAGTATCAGGGTTGGTGACTCAAAGGCTGGGATTCATGGACATGTTACCTAGTACAAAGCTATAGAGTACACCCCACATACTAGTCAGGCATTTACTAATTCATTGACAACAGACTGCCCAGTGTGGTCTGTTGTCAATGAATTTGTAACAGACTACACAGACTGCCTAGTGAGTGCAACAGTGCACGAATGGGCAGTGAGAGTTTAAAGTTGTATATAAATGCAGTAGTCAAGGGATAATGCTTATGCTAATGAGGCCCATTTGTAGCTTGGTATACTGCACACAAATACTTACAGATTATAGAAGTTCTACTGTGTCCAAACTATGCAAGTTACCCCAAATAACAGTGTAGAAAAAAGTGAATCTGTACACCATTAGATTGTGGCTCACACCAATGTATTTGAATGGAGGGAATCTACACAGAGAAAGGGAGGCAGGCTTTATCATTCACAAACTTTGTGTGTGTGTGTGTGTGTGTGTGTGTGTGTGTGTGTGTGTGTGTGTGTGTGTGTGTGTGTGTGTGTGTGTGTGTGTGTGCATAGTATGTGATCATTGTAATATACAGGATATGTATATTATGTGGAATATGAAATGTGAACTATAATGTAATTAGAATAAATATTATATAATAATTGTGATATACGATGAATCAAACAGTGCAGTTACTATATATGTGCATGTTTGAAATTTTTGATTGTGTGAGTTTTCTGAAGAAGTCCTGTGTGTGTGTGTGTGTGTGTGTGTGTGTGTGTGTGTGTGTGTGTGTGTGTGTGTGTGTGTGTGTGCGTGTGTAAAACATTCAATTAAAGTGTGTTTGTGTGCGTGTGTGTGTGTGTGTGTGTGAGATTGTGTGTGTGTCAAATGTATGACATTGTGCATATGTGTGTGATTGTGTGTATGATATTGTGTGTTTGTGCGTGTTTATGGATATGTCCATGTGTATAAATGCGTGCATGACATTGTGTGTGTGTGTATATGTGTGTGTGTGTGTGTGTGTGTGTGTGTGTGTGTGTGTGTGTGTGTGTGTGTGTGTGTGTGTGTGTGTGTGTGTGTGTGTGTGTGTGTGTGTGTGCGCGCGTGCACATATGTGCATGCATACACACATGAGTGAGTGTGTGAGTGACTGTGTATGTGTTTGTGTGTGTGTTATACTGTATATGGGTTTATGCTTGCCTGTGTGATTGTGTACAGGTATGTGTGAATGTCATTTTCTACAGGCATCTGTGTGTGCATGTATGTGCCTGTGTGCATGTGTATGTGCATCTTCCTCCACAACTTTCTTACATTCCTTGCATAGTTTCTTCAACCTTCCTGATATTTCACTTTCCTTTATGATCCATGTATGTTTCACAAACTCTCTTCCTTTATTATTACTACTACAGCTTTACAACTCTTTCCTTCCCTTTCTTCAGTATTCTAAGGTTCATTCAGGGCCACATGAGAAGCAGCCTTAGTTCCTTTCTTTACCATCCTGACATCCCTTCCACATGTCCTATATACACAACTTCCAAGAACTATGCATCCCATTTTTAAAGGTTTGATACAACTCTTCTTTTGCTTGCTTTAAATATGTATTGGCCTAGTTAGATTCTCTGACTACTGGTACCATTCCAGCATTATCCGCATTACATGTCCAGCATTTCCTTTCCAACTCTCCTCTCCTTCTTGCATAGACTGCGGGGTGTAGGAAACCACCTGTGTATCAGACATGTTTGTTGATCCACTTTTAAATCTCAGCTTTCATTCCACCTGTGTATCAGACATATATCTTGATCCAACTTTAGATGTCAGTTTTCATTCCAACCTTGTATCAGACATGTTTGCTGATCCAGCTTTAAATATCAGTTTGTATTCCACCATACCTATTTCAGGGCTCTTCCAGCTCCTCCTAATTTAATAGCTACTGTGCACTCTTCCCCCTACACCCCACTAAGCTCATCTTGTTATTTTCCTTTTCCACAGAGTATCCATGCAAATATCATACCCCTGCACTTTTCTATATGCTACATTCTTCCCCAGTGGGAGGAATGCTGATCATCCACAACTCACATTCAGTCTATTTCTCCAACAAGATCCTTGTATGCTTTCTCTTCAATGGTCTGCATTTAGCAGGTCAGAGTATTCAGACTATTTCATTCAATCCAGAACTACAAAGTGATCCAACATTCTTATCTGGCACGTGTACAGTCCCAGCCTTCAGATTATTTCTTTTAATCATCCATAGTCAAAAAATGCATTCCCCTACATATTTCTACTGACTTCATCTCAAATCCTTCTACATCCCTAATTACTCACAATTGTTATATCTTCTTCCATTGTCCCTCATATTTTTGTCCAGCTTCATCTCCCAGATAATCAGTACATACTAGCATCACTGGATTTGGAGAGTCTTACAAAAACCTAGAACCATTAATATAACATATTTTCTATATTTTTAATTTTAATTATATGAGAATATCCTCCTATATTACAAATCTCTAGCTTCATCTATTCTTCCTTAATGAACTTTATTTCATGGACAAAACTCCTTCTTTATACTTTTTCTGTAATGTTCAATAGCCCTCCATGCTGATCTGGACCTAAAATCAATCATCTCACAAAGTTTTTCTCAACCCAGTAACTGAGCTACCAGATATATTCTAGAAGAAACTGACAGCTTCCATTACATGTCCCAGCCTCTTCCGGGCCAATATTATATACTCAAAGGTACAGAATGTTGACAACATTTTCATCAACACATATGTGTTGAATGTCCACTTCAGCGAACGTCCACATCACTGATTTATTTCCAAGGGAAACTGGTTGGCCATTGTTTTAAATCTGCCCTTTTCCCCACTGTAGTGTGATCGTGGAGTAAGTATATTTAGTTAGGGGGTGTGGGGCAAAGCCCCCACTTCATAGTGTTTGTTATATTGCATCATGCGTAGTTAGCCTACTCATTTCTTTCCCTTGGAAAGAAATCAATGATCTGGCCATTCGCTGAAATGGACGTTCGACACATATGTGTCGATGAAAAAATTGTCGATATTCTGTACCTTCGAGTTTATAATATAGACCCTCTTCTCCTGTATAGGGTGGGTACAGCCCTTAAGATCAACCTTGTCCATAACTTGCCTAGCCTCCTTGCTTATGCCTCCTAGCCTAGCTAGGATGCTGAAATTCCCTTCCTCTGAATCTAGCAACACCTTCTTTTATCTGAGTTCTCTCCTTTCTCCTTAACCTTTTGTCTTCCATTCTGTCTACAGTCCAGCCCTACCTTTTTCACCACCTCAGTCTACTTTTGACGTCCCATGGCATTTTCACCACTAGATTATCTCATTAACAGTCCCATCATTTTCTGCTTTTTCCCCAGTTGTTTGCAACTTCCTTATCTCTGCTATCCTTTCAAGTAAATTCTGTAACCCCCTGTATGCATACTTCTCAGTCTAATTTAAAGAAGATATGGAATTTGATAAATCCAGAAAGTCCTAGAAAAGCATTTGTAAGGCACCATTCTGACTATTAACCTTGCCATCTGCCCATGCTCTTGGTATGCTTCATTCCCTCTTCCCCAGAAAGACTCATTTTATAATTCTTCAGTCTGACTTACATAATATCACTTTTCCTCCACTTTATTATTTATTTCTGACCCTGTATTTCTATAGCTATATCCATATCTATATCTGTATCTATATCTATATTTACAACTATACACACACACACACACACACACACACACACACACACACACACACACACACACACACACACACACACACACACACACACACACACACACATGCACACACACACACAAACATCAGTGATATATATATATATATATATATATATATATATATATATATATATATATATATATATAGGTCTATATTAGAACATTGAAAGTTTAATGGTTCGAATTACTAAAGGTTGACCTTTAATGATTGAACTATTAAAATTTAGAATGTTCAGAAAAAATAAATAAAAAAAAAAGAAAATCTAAAGGGTGTAGGCAGGGGGGCAAGCCCCAGCACCCCACACCCTCGCTACTTAAATAAACCAACTCCAAGACCGCACTACATTGAACTAAATGGAAATCTCCCCTTACGGAGATTTCTGTTTACCTGTTCAGCGTTCTGCACTTTTGCTATTCTCATGACATTGTCGGCTTTCGAAAATATAATAGGTGACCATATCTCTCTCTCTCTCTCTCTCTCTATATATATATATATATATATATATATATAGATATATATATATATATATATATATATATATATATATATATATATATATATATATATATATATATATATATATATATATATATATATATATATATATATATATATATATATATGTATAGACTCACTTCTTAATTTTGAAATACCAAAATCCCGAGGTTCAGAATATCGAATTCAGAACCTTGAGATCTTGGAATCTCAAAATTAAGAACCCCCCCAAAAAAGGAGTCAGCACAACTGTTTCCCCCACACCCACCGCTACTTAAATATACCATCTCCGAGATCACACTACAGCAAGGAAAAGGGAAATCACCCATTCCATGCTGTATGCTAATATCCGTTCAGGATTTCAAAGTTTTAAAACTTCACTCATATGATCTTCGATCATATGAATTTTGAAGTTTTAAGCTTTGAAATTCTGTAGATATATATATATATATATATATATATATATATATATATATATATATATATATATATATATATATATATATATGGGTCTACCTGACAACACAGACACACCAAAACACCAACAACGAAATAACCAACATGACAAAACCGAAAGAAACCTATAGTTCAAAAACACGAAACTTCATATGCCCGACAAACCACAATCCCGACAATCAACAAAACAAATACCTTTCCCGAAAAACAAACACACAACACAAGCAGACCAAAAACCTTACAAACCTACACTAAACCTTACATACACAACTATCTATGCACTAACCTTAACCCAAACCCTAACCCTAATGTCCGTCACTATCGCCTAACTCACTTAATCCGCCCCAAACCCTCAAGTCTGTCACTATCGCACACTTACCTTACCCGCTCCCTAGCCATAACTCACTTAACCCGCCCCTAAACCTAAAGTCTGTCACTATCGCACACTTACCTGACCCACACCCTACTCTAACGTCCGTCACTATCACACACTTACCTTACCCACACCCTGATCCTAATGTCCATCCGTATCGCACACTTACCTTAACATTTCTGTGTTCTCAGCTTGGGATTCTCAACTGTCAGTCTTCTCCTCTGTCGATCTTCCGGTGTTCTCGTCGTCGGCGTTTAGGACTTTTGGCATTTTCAGGTAGACCCTATAGATAGATATATATACATATATATATATATATATATATATATATATATATATATATATATATATATATATATATATATATATATATATATATATATAGTTGGGGTTGAAGCCTCCCACTTGGATGGGTTTGATTTAGTGCAATGTGTGTTTTGGTGGGGTAGTAGTCAATTGATTATGTACCCTGTAAAAATTTTCGATGTTCGCTGAAGTTATTTTCGATGGTTAGAGGTAGATGAATAAGCCATCAATAGAAAAAAATTCTGACAATTTAATACAGACCCATCTGGATCTGGTGAAGTCAGAAGATATGTATGCAGTCCTATGATGGCAGATCTATAATGTATTCAATTTTAAGGAGGCCATTAGCTCCTTCAGAAAACAGAATATGGTATGCACTTATATTTTACATATCATATTATAAGCATGAAACTTTTTTCTTGTTTTGCTGTGCAACTGATCCAATATCGTTTGGGGCCAATCAGTTGCCCCAAAACTATATGTTAGAATAGGAAGAGCAAACTGGTTTATAGCCTGGACTTCCTTATGGAGTTTTGTTCTCATTTGTTCATGTTTTATTGTTGATCCTTTATCAATTTCCAAACATTTATACACTCCCTCCTGCTTAAGTTCTTTTATATCACATTCCTGTCCCAGACTGATATTTTCTTGGTGCTGCAGCTTTCCTGCTTTAAATGGTGCTTTTGCACATTTATCTAGACCTAGTGGCGTTCTTATATCATCTGAGAAAGTTTTAACCACTTGCATTTGTGCTCCCATTCTAGTGAATTATAAAGTTTTAAGTCATCCACAAAAAAAAAAAATAATTTATTCATCCTCACAGCATCTTCGCTGCCTTTTCAGCTTTACTTGAGCCATTCTTCACACAACCCTCACCTTCTAAATTTGTTATAGAGGGTGAAATTATTTTATGTTGAGAGATTAGTGATGGGTGTTACATATCATTTACTTTCATTTCTGAATGTTTTACTACAATGTACAAATGTTGACATTCTTCCAAGATAAACTGGTAGGGACAGTGCTAATTTTAGAATAGTTAGAGGTCATCTCCACTTGAACACTTTTAAAATTGCTCATCCACTTAATTTAATACCACTAACCCACTGTCCATCATTATCTTTCCCTTCTTTAAGACCAGTCATATATATAACTTAGTTCTCCAGTGGCTATTCTCACTTGCCAACCTTGAATGCTTTAACAACAATGCTATTCTGCCTTTTGGACTATCTCAAAGGAAAGCTGACTCAAGTACCACATATCAATCACCTGTCCTCATGGCTCAAAGTTCTTGTTTTTGATCTCCTGTAGCATTATGCTATCAATTGTTTCCAAATAATTACAGAAGAAGGGAGATAAAAATAGATTTTATTTTTCTGGACTGAAAGATTTTTGTAGATGGTGACTGCATTCATGAATTAAAAAAATGCTTCCTGTTTGGGAAGAAATCTATGGCTCTGGATAAGGTTCTAAAGAAAGATATCACATTCTCTGCAAGGGTCTGTATAGTCAAGCTAAGGAATTCCAGTATTGCTTCACAGCCATAAGAGTTAGGTTTTAAATAAGGATACGTACTGGAAAATGAATGCTTTTAACTGTGGTGTTGGAGAGATATTGAGAATTCTATGACTCTCAAAAAAAATCAAAGCAAACAGCACTAAAGAAAAAAACTCTCTGCAGTTCACTGGGTGGCCTGTTTGCAAATCAAGACTCAAATATTTTGGCCACATAATGCAAAGGCAGAATTTGTCAGAGAAGATACTGATGCAGAGAATGATCAAAAACAAAAGAATAAAGGATAACAGGGGCTGTAGTAGATGAACAGCATTAATAGTAATAAATATAAATTTCAAAGAACTGCAAATAAGCAGATCTTGACAGAGTGTCCTGATGTGCTAAAGTCCTTGATACCTCAAAAAGATATATTTGACTAAATGACTAAATGTAGTCCAAAAGCTTTGATCACATAGATTGCCCTGAGGTTAGTCCTTTCCAAGGACTATATTTCATATTCATGGAACTATCCCTGCTGACTTTTTTCATGGACATGCACTTGTCTGGGGCTGTGTAGGTTTCAATGGTTGGCACTGTTGTCATTATAGATTCTCTTGACTGTTATCTCATGTAAGCCCTTTGCTAAGGCTTAAAGGGCATGCCTGGACTGGTGCAAATTTCTATGTGAAATGTAATTCCTCGTTCACTTAGCTCCCTAGCAGTTTCTATGATATAAAAGTGAAATCTTCATTCTTCTGTGTTAATATCAGAATTAGTCATGTAAAGTTCTATAGTGTAGACTGATATTTTGGGTCTCTCTAGATAATGGAGTTCTTCACAAACATAATGAGTAAGCTTTTCTTTTCATCATACCACACCCAGAGGAAGTCTATTTACTTTTTGATCCTTGTTGATTGTATGCTGTAGTCGGGACATGCATTTTCATTCAGAAACAGTGAAAATATTAAACATGAGTAGGATTCTCACTCCATTTTTCTACTCTCAACTCTCTTTATATTCCTTGAGAACTGAAGGAAAGTGTGAATGTTTTTCTGCATTTATTTTAAGCACCTCTTGCCTTTACTCTGACATAGATTCCAGCTCTCCATGCAGTTCCAAGCTCTGTTCTATGAACCTCTTCTCTGGAGCATCGTTTTCATGCATCTAGTAATAGATTGAGTTGTTCTTTTCTTTAATCATCTCTACGTGGCATATTAGGGAGTTTTCTGTTCTTTCCTGTTTTGTTTTCCAAACCGAGGATTGTATTATGGGTTAATTTAATAGAATGTTGCTACAGTTAGTCTTCAAGTCTCCATATGTATGGCCAATGTAGACAGTTTCTGAAACATGCAGGCATATTTGGTCCTCTGCATTAGCATTTAGGCAAAGGAAGATAATAATTACTACTCAAACACTGTTATTAAGACATTTTTAAACAATCTTATCACTTCAACATGGATCAAATCTCACTCTGTCATTGCCTGTAGTGTGAACTGTAAGTCAAACTGCTATGTCTGGAAGTATGGGGTGCTACACCCATTTTTTTATTTTTGCCTTCCCATCTAAATATGAAACACATTTTAATCACAGAGAGTAACAAATTTAGTTCAGTGCAAACTGTTTTCAAGAAATGTTTCATCATCAGTTAAATATTTCATTGCACTAATGTATTTCATTTGAAATGGATTACTCATAAAATTAACCATACAATAGTAGTCAGGCATTTTATATTATGCAGATCGCTTAAGCATTTGAACTCTGACTTCAGTAGTCAGCAGTCTTTTGATTAAGCAGTTTTTATGCTTTCATTGGAAATGTTTACTATAACAAAATTACTAACAATTCTATCAATGTCTTCTCCACACTGAAAACCTAAATAACTAACACTATTGCTATTACACTTAAAAAAATGAACAGCACTGTTTGATACAGCATTAATTTCTAATAGCACTCTTAAATGACCCTTACTATGAATACTGCTATATGAAGAAAAAGGATATATGTTTGCTGGTATGTATTTGTTCAAGGAAAGGAAGTTTTGTTTAAATCTCAAATGGTAAAAGCATTTTTGCAGAGGAAAGTCCTGTGGTATTGTGAGTTGAATCTCTATGCCAAATATGGATGCACGGTTTTCATTGTATGTGTTTATAAAAACCTGTTTTCATACCTTTTCTAGCAGAACAGAAACCCTTCAATGAGACCATTTGCTTAAGTCTAAAGAAACATTGTCCTTTTGTGTGCAACTCCTATATTTAGCAAAGTCTTTCAACTGCTATCTTTCAAAAGCTGTACTAACATCAGGTAAACCAAATAAACAAACTGCGACTACAGCGTTTGCAGAACTGGAACTGACTAGCTCAGAGTCTGCATATCTACTATAGTAACAGAGTCATGGAATTCCATAATAGGTAAATGACCATAAAAACAATGTTTAGTTCTTTGTGAAGCTATATTCTTAGCTCTCATATCTGAACTGATATGAATCTTCCTAGCAAGTTGAAAATTCCCAAATCTCAGTCATCATGGATGTGGTAATATAAAAAAGATAGATCTTCCCTCTCCATAGGCTTTTCCCTTATTTCCCTTTTAAGTCTTGTGTAGAGTTTGCATGCTACTATTTTGTAAAGATTATGGCATCACTATGTCCCTCTCACCATTAAGCATCCAGCACTAATTCTTACAACCAATTACACATGCCTCCTATGTGCAGAAATAGAAACATTTTTTGTATCACCTTTCAATATATGCCACAAATTAAAATAATGCATGTGCTGAACTCTGAATTACTACATCTCTGGATTTACCTATCTCACATTGCTGTTGGATGTTCAAGAACCATAACTGCATACCTCAGAACTCTGAAAAATTAAGTGTGATTCTAAAGAAATGTGTAATAAGTCTGACTTTTAGCTTAGAAAATTTAATTTTCTCTGAAGTAGAGTGAGCTTATAATGAATATATGAAAGTAGTGAGAGTGTGGTCTGATTTTTTCAGATATACTAGACCATCTGTTACCCTGTCATGCTGCATTAATTGTTTGGATACAGTCTGCTATATTTTCCTTCCTTTTTTGCCATCCTTGTGAAACCTCTCTCAGTTCTCAAAGGTAATATGCATCTTGGTTTATTATATAATGCTTTTTAATTGTTTATTGTCTGTGACTAAATCTATTTGTCCATATAAATGGTAACAGGAATGTTCAATGGTGCAGACTATGATGTTGTTTTCTTTGCTGTAAGGGCATTTTTTTAACATCTGTTATAGATTTGCTAACAAATATAATTGGTTTAAAATGACTATTATGCTGCATTAAATTAAAAAAAGCTGCACACCTATTTAATTTCCACATATGATAGAGTATGTTTTACACAATCAAATTATTGCATTACTTCATCAGACACTAACACTTTTATGATTGCTGTGCTCTTTCTTCATTTTTAACAAAACAACTAGTTGTGTCTTTGTCATGAAATTCTGAAATGGCTCAGTTGTTGCTGAAAAGTCCTTCACTACAATCAGAAATACCAGATATCTTACAGTGATGGAGTGATGGGATCCTTAGCTATAAAAGATTATTTATGTCCTCAGCCTTTTTTTTTTCTTTTAGGGCTCAAGATATTGGAATTTTATGAGAAAATGAAAGCAGCAAACTCTTTGCTTGTTGAACTGACAGATATTTTTCTTCAGAATTTTTTATGTTGCTAAAATACCTTTCTTAAACATCTGTCACAAATTATCTACTCAGTAACAGGAGGAAATTTTATTTAAAACTCAAATGCTGAAATCACTGCAATAATTCTCCATATGCAATAATGCCACCATTGTAGTTTCATTAGCACTATCTTCTAATACCTGCATGATAATATCTTGAACATTTACTTTGACTGAACTTACTTGAATATAAGTCTCTTATAGTCTTTTCATCATGTGGTCTGAGAGCAGGATGACCTTAAAGGAAGCTTTTGAGCCTACTTCCAGGTTTTCAGAGATCACATGTAGTGACATGGTTCAGATGGCCGGGTGGTTCAAATGTTAGTGTTATCACCTCACAGCAAGAGGTTCTCCTGTTCAATTATTGGCTGAGGTGCCTGCTGTGTGGAGTCTGCATGTCCTCCCTACAGTCATGTGGGTTTCCTCCAGGTGCTCCTGTTTCCTCCCCCATTCCAAAGACATGCAGTAGGTGGATTGGACACTCTAAATTGGCTGTAGGTGAAGGTGTGTGTGCGAATAAATTATATGAATGAAATACCGTGGCAGGGTTAACCAGATGTGTAAACCTTGGGTCGAGATGATTGTCACTGCTGAAGTGACACCCCGATCCCTTGTTCAAAATGGGAAAAAGGGGTTGAGAATGGATGGATGGCATGTAATGGCATGATAGCTGCATCTCAACAGTGTGATTGTTCTGTGTTTATGGGTAAATTAACCAAACTTATTCACCTTTTAACTCCCCTTACACAGCATTTTTCATCCAGACCTATTCCACCAATGGAGGTGAATCTGCAGCAGTCATCTCAATTACCACAATGACAGGAAACCTTTTGTGATAACATAGGAGGTCCACATTTTGCAGACATATCAGTATCTAATGACGACTTGGGCAGAAATCACCACTTGGAAGAAGGTATTCACAATCCTCTTCATTCTATCCAGGACAAACAGATTTTGGGATACAGCAGTGAAAGAATCACTTTTAATGGTTCAAATACAAACCAGTTCAATCTTAATAAATGGGTTCACACTGCTTGTGATTTCTCCAGTCCTGGGTTAGCAATTACCAATTTCAATGGTATGACTATGGACAAAAACATTGATCTTTTAGAGAGATGTTTATTTAAATTAAAAAGCTTGAAGTTGGAAAGCCATTTTTATATATAAGTTCCCTGATGAGGTGAAAAAAGATCAGGAATTTTTTGCTTTGTTTAACAAACAAGGAGTCACATTCAGTAAACCAAAAATCTCCGTTTCATAATAGTGCAGCAGCTTCTGCACGGAATATAGCCGCCGAGCGATCCAGTAAACAAGGCTGGGGGGTGTGCATGAGCCTGCCAGCACTATTCTGACATGAACACCACTGAATAATGCTAATTACCTCATTTGCTGGCGAAAACCATGCAGATAAGGTGAATTAGCTATTCAGTAAGCAGGCAGGCATCCGTGTCAGAGCAGTGCCCTTTGCAGAAATGTATTTGTTTACTAACCACATACATTTCTGCAAAAATCAAAACGAGGGCATGACAGCTCAAAGTAAAGCACATATTATACCTATTAGGCATGTCAATGGCCACAGATATGGCCATTGGCATGGAAAACAGTTGCAAAATTATGAAAAATAAAAGGGTTTTTTTGGCCAATTTTGGCTGTTTAAGCATAGAGCAGCAGCATGCAAACGAGATTGTGCAGAAAGTAAAAAAAAAATGTAAAAAGACAATTTTAAGAGAAATCTGCATTTTGCCATTATAGTGGGTAGCATGCAGAACCAAACAATAATAGGTAACATCAGTTGCTAAGGACAAAGGCTCTGGTGTAGTGGTGTAAAAAGGGACTAAGGCAGTCGGGTATGCAAATAAGCAAAATTTTTTGAATAGCAAAATGGGAGACTGTGTCTGCCTGCACCTAACTGAGTAGGAGCTATAATGCTGCAGTGTAAGCAGGAGAAGCAGCTGACATGAAAAGGCGTTGTGTCATGCTTGGTGTAAGCACATTGAAGCTCTGCTGCCTCTATTTGCTCTCAGCTAAGCACAGCTAAGTAAGGGAGTGTATCTGAGCTAGTTCATGAAATGCTGAGCATGTTTGCATCCCTAGGAGGGTCGTTTCTGCTCAAAACTGTTTACTATAGCTGCAGAGGTTTGTGGGACATGCCACAGGGCTTAAACACAAGGGTGACAATAAAGATAAAAAACAACAAGAACCAGCAGAAGTGTTTACATTTGAGCAGCAGATGTGTGCGGTGCACAGCGGGGCTTAGAAGGGGCATAAATAGGAAGAAAAAAACCTGAAATAGCAGAATAAAGGCACTCAAGTACTAATAATATAGCTAGGAGGTGAAATGTATCATAGTCAGCCAATTACACAGGCGTCATCTGGAGCACAAAAGTCTAAACTATGCAAACACCTTTCAGTCTGGTTTTTCCCACGAACTCAGCACCATTGTGTACACTCAGGGGAATGTTAACTGACAAAATTTTAGGGGCTGCTGTTGCATTGATACATCAGTATGTGCTAGAGGCTGACGGCGATGAGGAGGATAATGTTGACAACCATCCCAGACTGAGGAGGAGGAGAAGAGTGTTCAGACCCAGGGTAACCTACCAGGGACTACATGATCTGGAGATACTAGAGCGCTACAGGGTGGACAGGGACTTACTTCAGCAACTCATTGAGCTGTGCCGGCCTCAACTCAGACCCAGAGCCAACAGACAGGAACCCATCCCACTTGAAATCAAGGTATGTGTAGCCTTAAGATTACTAGCTACAGGTACCTTCCAAAGACCTACTGGAGACATCATGGGGGGTCTCACCGGCCTCTGCATCCAGGGTACTGCACCAGTTCCTGGATGTCATGCAAACACATGCCAGTGAGCACATATATTTCCCCAGCACCTGTAAGGAGAGGACCAGCAATACGTGTCTCTTCCACCGTGTAGCAGACTACCCACAAGTACTGGGTACCATAGACTGTACGCACATCCACATCAAGGCACCACCCAGTGAAGAGGGTAGAGTCTATGTCAACTGCAAGGGCTATTACTCCATCAACTGCCAGGTCATGTGCAATGCCCAGGGCATTATCATGAATGTGTGTGCTGGCAGCCCTGGTAGTTATCACGACTCCACATCTGGCATGCCTCACAGCTGTACCAGGCATGTGCCAGGGGGGACATCCCATATGGCCATCTGGTGGGGGATACTGGATGTGCATTGGAGCCATGGATGATGACACCCATCAGAAATGCACACACACACACACACACACACACACACACACACACACACACACACACACACACACACACACACACACACACACACACACACACACACACACACACACACACACACACACACACACACACACACACACACACACGCACACACACACACACACACACAAACACACACTGAAGAACACCATAATGAGGCACACGCACAAACAAGGAACATTATAGAGTGTGTGTTTGGGATGATCAAGTCACAGTTTTGCTGCCTTGACATATCTGCTGGACCCCTGCAGTACTATCTAGCCACATGTGTACAGATTTTCATAGTATGTGCTATGCTACACAATATGAGCCTGCGGAAACAGCTGTGGCAGAAACATGGCATGGAATGGCCACACAGTCCCCCATCATTGCCAAGGCCCCCACAGGCACAAGGGGACTCAGAGGAGGAACCCCCTGAGCCTGCACCTATAGGCAGATGGAAGCATGCCCAGTAAGCTCAGGCCTTGGCGAAGAGGCAACACACAGCACACACACTGACACTGTAGGGACCCAGGGACTGATACCTTTCTCTGACTCGCACACACAGTAAAATGGATGCCACAAACATCACACTACCTGTATCTTACCATGTATAGGCTGTGTATTGCATGCATCTGACAGAGGCAGCACTCATGCACCATCCTCACAACTGCTGCAGGCTCAAGGTAAGTTAGTCTTCTTAACAATAAATTAATTGAGTAATACATTATGTTAGTATAGCTATGGCATCACTGCATGCATGCAAGGGAATGGGGTGGCCTACTGAGATAGCAACAGACAACTGACAGCTATGTGGGACAACATGAAATATCTGCCCAACACTGGCTTCCCCAGAGAATGCAGTACTCCCGTAGGTGATAAATTTCACTGCAGTATATGTGGGGGGCTAGCAAACTGGGGGTCATAGGTCACATGCATGGATGTCAATGTGGAGGTCCCATACTCACCCCTAAGCCTCACCCAGCAAGTCAGCCATAGAAAACCATAAAGAAATGTTTGGCATAGGCCCAGAAATGGGGACAATGATGAAATATGCCCATATATACCAACACAGTGATATCACAGTAGGTCTTGCAGTTGCAATAAGGCTCTGAAGGATGAGAGGACTGAAACCCAAATGTCTGCCATTACAATCTAACCTGTGTTCTTTAGTGATATGCCTGTAGTCTCCAAGACAGGCACAATACTATGCTAAATGGAACCAAAATGTAAAGGGAACATCAGCACAGCCTGTGCAAATGTGGACAGCTGACAGGTGTGCCACCCCACATGCACACCAATATTCCCATGGAAATGCAGTAACAGTAATGTTTCCAGGGTATTAGCAGCAGAGCACACATTGCCAGGGCTGTCCCAATCAACTTCATAACTTGTTGCATATCACAATATGCAGGGGTCAATGACCTATGTTTATGTGTGGTCAATATTGTCAGTATGTGGCCTGCACTTACTCCTGCTGTTGTGTCTTAGTGGCCTATGTACAGTACTGTGGTTGACAGGGTCCATGTTACAAGAAAAAGAATGCCAACTATTCTGCATGTCAAATACATCTACGGTAGGAGTTGTACACACTGTGCAGATGTCAATATCTGTTACTGAAGGAAAGCTGGACAGGTTGGGGCCACACATATGGACAGAGTGAAGATAGGTGAAGGCTGCCAGCCTAGTCAGATAGAATTTTGTAGATAATTCTGTCATTTGTAAATATTAATATAAGCCACAGGCTTGTTTTCTTAAATGTGAAAAGACTGTCTTTGATGAAAAAAATTCGGAGCCGATATGTCTAGAGGGAGGCATCCTGTCTGTTGTTTTAAGACTAGAGTTAATGGCTAGAATTTGCATGTATAAATGTCCTTTATTGCTCTGGTTTCTGACCAGGTGTAAAGAATGTAAATGTAGCTTCTGTTAGCAGGGGAACACAAGAGAAGTGTGAAGAATGATGTCATGTGAAGCAGCTCTGTGCTAGCAGTTTAAACATATAGAATCAGAGAGCTCAGAGCATTTGTCTTGAAAACATCAAACTCAGCACTGCCTGTGGCTATATGTAAGTTATTTAGAAATGTGTTTTCTCTTAGATATAGCTATGAAATAGGAAAATTAGATTAATTTGTTTTCCTGTGATGTCAGGAGTTTTCTGTGGTATTATTTTAAGTATTTCTCTGTGATCTCTTTACTCTTGACTAGCACTGTGTAGTAAGAAGTATTGTCTTGTGTTTTTATTATTTATCATTAAATATTTCTAAACCTTTCAACTGTGGCTGTTTTGTGTAGAGGCAATTTAAGCTCTAAGAGTACATTGCATGTATTTAGTGATACTGTACTAAGTCAGTCTAATAAGCATTGACTGCTCAGTCACACTTACTCTTTGGATAATAATATTGCACAGTAATAATTGGACACCCTTTCAGAAGGGTATTTGAGTAGCTGATATTAGTGGGTGGTGGCAGCTGGTACTTCCTTTTAGACTGGGCCGAAAAGAGGCACAGCTGGAAAACCTGTTCCAGCCTACCTCAGGAGTGTCTGTGTGGTTGTTTATAACTCTTATCTCAAAGAGTGTGTGTGTGTGTCAGCTACATGGGCAGGGACATGAAGCACTGGTTGGACAGAGAGGGTGCTGGAGGTATTAGGTTGCCCACTAGGCTGAGATCTGGACCTTATAGCTGTGTCAGTGGGGAGTCTTATTGGGGACCTGGAGAAAAGGGGAGAAACCAGCCCCAGACTGATTGTGATCTCTGTGTGCTCTTAAGGGAAATTGTACTTTACTGTGTGTGCATTTATTATCCTTTCCCTATATGGATGCCCCTCACTGGTGTTAGTGGTGAGGATTGAGGCTCCTTGATTGCTGGGCCAATGCACAGGTGTCACAGACAGTAAACAGCTCAAACTAGCCTACACAATGCCAAGCATACCCCTCAACTGTGCAGACATTTCGCAGAATGTCCAGAGGTTTGCATCATATTTATAATTTCTTTATCAGGAAATTGTGGTTTCCAGGCAAACCACTGGCAAATCACAAAAGACTAAAGTCAGAAAATAATGACAGATTGCAGTTTCAGACTTCATACCCATTTGGGAAAATGCATGCTAATGCAAAACCTTTATTGTATCACATTTCTAGGTTTGTAAGGCCAATAGTTAACAAAGGTCCCTAAATGTAGGCCTTTGCACCCAGATAACCTATGGCTTTGTCCAGATGTCTGGCTCTAAAAGGTTAGGGGGTATGGTGCCTAGTAGGACAGCAGGTACCTGAAGATCAGTGCACTGCCAGGTTATAAAAGGCTGCCAACTGGTTGGACAGAGAGGGTGCTGGAGGTATTAGGTTGCCCACTAGGCTGAGATCTGGACCTTATAGCTGTGTCAGTGGGGAGTCTTATTGGGGACCTGGAGAAAAGGGGAGAAACCAGCCCCAGACTGATTGTGATCTCTGTGTGCTCTTAAGGGAAATTGTACTTTACTGTGTGTGCATTTATTATCCTTTCCCTATATGGATGCCCCTCACTGGTGTTAGTGGTGAGGATTGAGGCTCCTTGATTGCTGGGCCAATGCACAGGTGTCACAGACAGTAAACAGCTCAAAGTAGCCTACACAATGCCAAGCATACCCCTCAACTGTGCAGACATTCCGCAGAATGTCCAGAGGTTTGCATCATATTTATAATTTCTTTATCAGGAAATTGTGGTTTCCAGGCAAACCACTGGCAAATCACAAAAGACTAAAGTCAGAAAATAATGACAGATTGCAGTTTCAGACTTCATACCCATTTGGGAAAATGCATGCTAATGCAAAACCTTTATTGTATCACCTTTCTAGGTTTGTAAGGCCAATAGTTAACAAAGGTCCCTAAATGTAGGCCTTTGCACCCAGATAACTTATGGCTTTGTCCAGATGTCTGGCTCTAAAAGGTTAGGGGGTATGGTGCCTAGTAGGACAGCAGGTACCTGAAGATCAGTGCACTGCCAGGTTATAAAAGGCTGCCAACACTATGTCAGCACTGGCATGTCACTGGCCATCATCCATACCCCTGGAATGACAGGTTGTCAACGAATGAGCATAAGCATGCATTATATATCATTTCTGCTTGTCCTAACACTGCATTTGCCTGCCAAGTATTTTCAAAACAAGAAAGGGTCATGTCAAAGTAGCAATGACAGACAGTTGGGAAGCAGATTTTATACCCATAAGAGAAAGCAAGCAATTACCAAACCAGTCTCCAAACTGTCTATGTTTAGCAGAACATTATTAGCACCCTGTTACCATGTGTAGGTCTTTGTCTGACTGTCATGTATGGACCTGTCCAGACGTCAGTCTGTGATGGTATGACAACTAGGCCCACGTGTAGCCTCATAATAACATATAGCAACACAAACCATCTAAGGACCACAGCAAATGTAGTGGTTCAATGATGGACAACCTGCTAAATAGGTACACTCAGAGGTGTGAAGTCCACAACCTTGTGTGTGATGTTACAGCATTTACCCCAGTCACATCAGAATTACAAATACATAGCAGCCACTGTGACCAAAGCCTGTGACTGGACTACAGAAGAACAAAGAGACACACATAAGGAGAAAGGAAACCACTGGTGAGACAAATGGAGAATTTACACACCAGAACAAATTGTGCAGTAACATAGGTGCCATGCAGCGTATGGAGTCAGCAAACATCACCTGCAAATACACAACACACACCCATATAACTGAAGGTCCACAACAAAACAAAATCCCAAACAAAGGACATCTCAGAGGCAAAAATACATGAGAAATCTACAAACTTACACACCACAGACCATGCAGACTCCACACATCAGGGTCTTGAAAACACTAAGGCATTACCCCAAACACCTGCCCAATACAGATAGGCTAACAGCACTGTCCCTCTACCCAATTCCAGACAGACTCTTCTGAGGTGACCCCTGTCTGGCATACAAAGCAATCTAGACCCTGCCTTGCTTGGACTGTTGCACATCTGGGAGTCAAGGCCCACTCGATCAACCCATAGGCGCAGCATCAACCTGGTCTGTGATATCAGTACGGCCTGTTGGTGTGACAGATATGTGTTACACACACTCCCACATCTGTGGAATACACTCCCTGTCCACATCAAGCCAAGTGCCTCAATACCCCTAGTAATGTGCTCCCTGTATAAGGGCATACTTCTTATAGGTTCATAGGTTCATACTAGGCTATCTGCCCTAGGGCATTTATAAGCCTAGCCAGAGTGTGTTTTGCTTTCACCACCCATTTTAAATTAATTTTGCTATGCCTTTTTTTGAGGTTAGTATACTGTGCCTCTGTCTAACAGTGACACAGAAGTGATAGCCGGGGTAAATCTATGATCTCCCATCCACTCATCAAGATTCCTCTTGAAGAGAGTCAATGTGGGACTCTGCCTAACTTGGACTGGGATTTTATTCCAGAGTGAAGGGAGCCTCTGGGTTATGAATCTGTCCCTCCAGCATGTCCTATTTATTTCAGTGCTGAGGTTCAAGTCTCTCGAGCGCGTAGCTCGATGGGATTTGGATTTTCTGAGGTGCAGCATGTCCATTAATTCCGGGTTGGACACGGCTTTATACATCAGGCACAGATCGCCTCTGAGCAGGCGGTATGTCACTGAGTAGAGCTGGAGTTTCTTTAACCGGGCAGCATATGGCATCTGTTTGAGCCCTTTGATCCTCTTGGTGAGGTACTTTTGGGGTCTTTCCAGTTGCTGCAGGTGTCTGGTAAGGAAGATCCCAAAAGGAGCATTGTACTCAATTATGGGCCTGATGAGGGTTGAGTAAAGAGGCACGATGACCTCCCCTGATCTAGATGTGAATCCCTTCATGATTAGGTGGGCTATATAAAATGTTTTTGTAACCACTTTGGCCACGTGGTTGTCAAATGAGAGATTGCTATCAACTTGGGTCCCCAGGTCCCTAATGACTTCTTCTGTACTTAATGGATTACCACCTATGTGGTAATTTGTGGGCACTTTGTTTTTGCCAAAGGGGATGACTATACACTTTTTGGCTTTTAGCTTGAGGCCATGGCTCTGGCACCAGTTGTCTGTTTCTATGAGGCCCTTTTCGAGGATGCTTGTGTTGGCTGGAGAGTTGATTATGGCGCCCAGTTTGCAGTCATCTGCGAGCTTGGTCAGCCACAGTCCTTCCGTGTTGGCCTGTACCGCCGAGAAATATATACCGAACAAGAGAGGTCCCAGGACTGAGCCTTGCGTGATGCCACTTGTAACTGGTTTGGAGTCTGACATGGCTCCAGCAATTCTAACCATGTGGGTTCTGTCCTTGAGCCAGTTTGCAACCCATCTAGTGACATAGGAGTTTATATTTAAGCTGGTGAGCTTATCTATAATGCCCGAGTGTGGTATTGTATCGAAGGCTTTTGCGAGGTCCAGGTAGGCTGTGTGGACCACCTTCCCCTCATCAATGGCCTTGGTGACCATTTCAAAGAAATCGACCAGGTTTAAGAGGCAGAATCTGCCCTTACCAAAGCCAAACTGGGTAGGATCCAGTGTCTGTAGGTCCCCAATATCTTTATTTATGAGGTCCATGATGATCCTTTCCATAGCTTTGCAGACCAAGCTAGTCAGGCTTATGGGGAGATAGTTTCCAGGATCCGTTGTGGCACCACCTTTGTGGAGAGGGACCACTGTTGCTGTACGCCACTCTTTGGGTACATATCCTGTAGTAAGACTAAGATTGAACAGTAGTTTTATGTTTGGGTTTAGCTCTTCTTGGAGTTCATGTAAGACACAGCCCGGGACACCATCAGGTCCCATTGATGCTGTGTTTTTTGCTTTGGAGAGGGCGGCTCTTACCTGAGCATCTGAGATGTCAGGGGGGCAGCACTCTGTTGGGATAGATATTTGCCCTTTTGGTGGGTGGGGGGGGAGAAGTGTGCACTGAACCTGTCAGCTAGGATGTTGGCAATGTCTGTGGGCTGTATTTTTTGTCATTTTGGACTAATTCTGAGCATATCTGGGAATTCCCACTCAGGTTCCTAACATAACTAAAGAAAGCCTTGTGATTATCCTTAGTGTCCTGTGCAATTTTTCTCTCAAAGCTGGCCTTAGACGATTTTATGAGTGCCCGTAGTTTTTTGCTAATACTGATCAGAGATGCCTTCCCTTTTTGGGATTTTGCTCTATCATGTAGTAGCTTCCTCCTTCTATTGTATAGTTTGTTTATGGCTGGGGTCCACCAGACAGGACGTCTGCCTTTGGAGGATTGGGTTTATTTGGGATTGCATGATCCATGCATTCCTGAAGGTGTTCATAGAATGCGTTTATAAAGGATTCTGCGGTCTGGGTCGTATTTTTCTAACTTTCTAACTTGTTGCTACTTGTGTATCTCTGCTATCTTTAAACAAAACAAAAAAAAACAAAAAATCTTGCTTTTTTCCCCGCTTTCTGAAATTTAAAAAAAAGTTAATTTACAGATTTGCTGTTTTGAACTGTTTGTAAGTTTCTTGGAGGCCATTGCTTGCTTGGGCTAAAGGGAAGCCTTTGTGTTCATCAGTGGCAGCGGTAAACACTGAACAGCCTGCCTGCCCTTGTGGGAGTGGTTACTGCCTAGAAACTGTAGTTTTATTGGACATTTTGGGTCAATTCCAAACTCCTTGATCCCCTTCTCTTAAAACCCGATTGCCTCATGGTTTTGGCGTCTTTTCAGACTTGTTGGCTGTTGGTGAAGCACCCCCAAGAGGAGAAAATGCTGAGAGAAGAAAGGAGCCACTTTTGAGATTTTAAGTATTTTTCTTCAGATTATTTGTTAAGATTTCTGCATTGCCACCTACTTTCTGGCATTTTCCAGCTTGCTAAACTTGATATCTGTATTAGGAACTGTATTTAGAACACATCTAGAGCCTGTTTATTGCATTTCCTGTGTTGCACTTATTTTAAAATCGTTTTTTTTTTTTAAACTTGCATTTTACCTGTCTCTGGCCTAGCACTCAAGTGTGGGGTCATTTATTGCACTGTGATCCCAGTATAAGGGCATACTTCTAACTTGTTGCTACTTGTGTATCTCTGCTATCTTTTAAAAAAAATCTTTCTTTTTTCCCACTTTCTGAAATTTAAAAAAAAAGTTCAGTTACAGATTTGCTGTTCTGAACTGTTTGTAAGTTTCTTGGAGGCCATTGCTTGCTTGGGCTAAAGGGAAGTCTCTGTGTTCATCAGTGGTAGTATTAAACACTGAACAGCCTGCCTGCCCCAGTGGGAGTGGTTACTGCCTAGAAACTGTAGTTTTATTGGCCATTTTGGGTCAATTCCAAACTCCTTGATCCCCGTCTCTTAAAACCCTCTTTTGTGCATTTTTGCGCATAGCGCAGCATCGGGCAGTGCCGCTAAATCAGGTTTTAACTATTCCCAGCTCCACAAAGTCTGCTCTTCACTTTTTCCCTTAGAACTGTTCCAAATCTCAAAGTAAGCACTCTGTTTTCCTTCTGAAACCCAGCAGTAGCTAGGATAAGTGTCTTATAAGTAAGCACTAATAAACTAAACCACTACACCCTCTTATACTCCCTTTAAGTACTTGGCTCTCTATTGGTCCTTTTTGATCAAGTCAAAAAGTAATTCCTTATACTATTCTGGCATGTCCAAATGTCAGTTTTAGGTTTACTCTCCTGTCCAGCTGGTGAATATGGGAATCTCGAGGCAATGTTACAACTGACTTATGTACACAGACCATCCTCTCCTCTTCCCAACAAGCTCAAATATATGTGAGAGATGCAACTATATAGCCAAACTGGAGGCTGAGCTCTCTCAACATAGTACTGGCACGGACAGTCTGGAGGAGGAGGTAATCACACACACCACAAATCCAGTCTCACATAGCCCTATCGCAACAGCAAACCAAACACATAAACACACAAAAACATACTCAGAGGCTCTAAATAAAAATAAAAATCTGCCTCCAAAGCAGACATCCAAGCAACTGCTACCCCACAACAATACCCACGTATCACATAGTTCACAAAGTCAGTGTGCCACACAGTCACAGCCCTTAAGGCTAAACAACACACCTAATACACTTGTGATAGGTGACTCTATTGTCAGACACACTGACGTCCCTCTCACCAGGCTGAACAAGGAGAAGGTCACTGTAAGCTGCCTGTCGGGTACCAGGATCCAACACATAATACAACACTCAGGTCACTCCAAAGCAAGTAGAAATATGACTTTATCATTGTCCATGTTGGTGTGAATGATCTGAGATGTACCTCCCTGGATTACATGAAAAGAGACATAGAGGAGCTCTCTAATCATGTGGCCCAGGCCGGTATGACCCTGACCTTGAGTAGCATCTTACCCTCACCAAGAATGATACCACAGTATAAAGACAAAATGATCAATTTCAACAATTGGCTAAAGTATTGGTGTCACTCAAAAGGGATCCAGTGTCTGTCAGTCTGGGATGACATGCTTGACAAGCCACATTGCTTCGCTAGGGACGGCTTGCACCTGTCACCCCTGGGTTTTTGAATACTGGCTAAGGCTCTTGCCACCCCCATAGTGCCTTTTTTAGGCAAGGCTCAAAAGACAAACCCACCTCCTAAGACAGCACAAAGAAAAAGAAACTAAGGGTAATGCTGCTCAACACCAGAAGTCTAAACCTCATAATGCACGCACTCTAGGCTCTCCTCAGTATGGAGAATATCGATATCTGTGCAGTAACAGAAACCTGGTTCAAGGCTCCTGAGAGCACCCCAGCACTACCGGGCTATACCTCATAACATGCTTTTCCGCCCCAAAACTCGGAACGAACCACAAGAGGAGGGGGAGTATCCATATTCATCAAAGATACCCATACCTCCAGGCTAGTGGCACTGCATGAAGAATCTGAGACCATCCATGTGCAACTAACAGTGGGCAAAACTGCCTTTCAGTTTGTAGCCTGCATCAGACCATCCTCCCAAACTCAGGAACCCCACTCAGCTTTCCTGAAGACACTGGAGAATATGAAGGTCTCTCCAAACACCATTATATTGGGTGACTTTAACTACCTAAACATAGACTGGGAGCACTACTCAAGCCCCAACACCCTAGCCCAACGGTTCCTAGAATTTATAAACTCAAATGCTATGGAACAACTGGTCACCACTCCCACAAGAGGGGAAAACATATTGGACCTGATCATCACCAACATGGGGACTCTATGTTCCATACCAGAGGTATACCCCTCATTGGTAAGATCTGACCATAAATTAATCACTATGGACATCCATATCCCGTCCCCACCCCCAGCAAAGAAAACCACGGTCAGAAACTTCTCAAAAGCAAACTTCCCACTTCTCAAAACCAAGGTGGAATCCTTCAAAGCCCCAGGGCCAGTGGAAAATACAGCCCAAACTGCAGAATCCTTTACAAATGCATTCTATGGATACCTACAGGAATGCATGGATCGTGCTATCCCAAATAAAACCAAGACACACTCCTCCAAAGGCAGGAGACCTGTCTGGTGGACCCCAGCCGTAAATAAGCTGTACAACAGAAGGAGGAAGCTAATACATGATAGAGCAAAATCCCTGAAAGGGAAAGCAACTCTGATCAGTACTAGCAAGAAACTATGATCCCTCATAAAATCATCTAAGGTTAGCTTTGAAAGAAAAATTTCACAAGATGCTAAAGATAATCACAAGGCTTTCTTTAGTTATGTCAGAAACCTGGGTGGAAACTTCCAGATATGCTCTGAGTTAGTGCAAAATAACAAAAAAAACACTGAACCCACAGACACTGCCAACATCCTGGCAGGCAGGTTCAGTGCAAACTCCCCCCCCTTCCCCCCAAATGAGCAAATGACTATTCCAACAGAGTGTAGCCTCCCTGACATCACAGATGCACAGGTGAGAGCTGCCCTCTCCAAAGCAAAAAACACAGCATCCATGGGACCAGACGGTGTCCCGGGCTGCATTTTACATGAGCTCCAAGAAGAACTGAACCCTCACTTAAAATCAATGTTCAGTCTCAGCCTTACAACAGGATATGCACCCAAAGAATGGCGTACAGCAACAGTGGTCCCACTCCATAAAGGTGGTGCCACAACGGACCCCGGAAACTATCGCCCTATAAGCCTAACTTGCCTGATCTGCAAAGCTATGGAGCGTATCATCATGGAACTCATAAACAAAAACATTGGGAATCTCCAAACACTGGATCCTACCCAATTCAGCTTTGTTAAGGGCAAATCTTGCCTCTTGAACCTGACCAATTTTTTTGAAACAGTCAGCAAGGCCATAGATGAAGGGACGGTAGTCCACACAGCCTACCTTGACCTTGCAAAAGCCTTCGACACAATACCCCACTCGGGCATTATAAATAAGCTCACCAACTTAAATATCAACCCTATGTCACAAGATGGGTTGCAAACTGGCTTAGGGATAGAACCCACATGGTCAGAATTGCAGGTGCCATGTCAGACTTTAAACCAGTTACAAGTGGCATCCCACAAGGCTCAGTCCTGGGACCTCTCTTGTTCGGTATATATTTCTCTGAGGTACAGGCTAACACAGGAGGACTATGGCTGACAAAGTTTGCAGATGACTGCAAACTGGGGGCCATAATCGACTCACCAGCTGACACAAGCATCCTCCAAAAAGGTCTCACAGAGATGGATAACTGGTGCCAGAGCCATGGCCTAAAGCTAAATGCCAAAAAATGCGTAGTCATCCCCTTTGAGAAAAACAAAGTGCCCACAAATTACCACATAGGTGGTAATTCATTAAGTACAGAAGAAGTAATTAGGGATTTGGGGACTCAAATAGATTGCAATCTCTCCTTTGACAATCACATTGCCAAAGTGGTTAAAAAGACATTCTATATAGCCCACCTTATCACGAAGGGGTTCACATCTAGATCAAGAGAGGTCATTGTGCCCCTCTACTCATCACTCATCAGGCCCATAATTGAATACAATGACCCATTTGGGATGTACCTTACCTGACACCTGCTACAACTAGAAAGACCCCAGAAGTACCTCACCAAGAGGATGAAGGGACTCAAATGGATGCCCTATGAAGTTAGGCTAAAGAAACTCCAGCTCTACTCAGTTGATTACTGCCTACTCAGAGGCGATCTGTGCCTGACGTATAAAGCCATGTCCAACCCAGAATTAATGGACATGCTCCACCTCAAGAAGTCCAAATCCATCAGAACTACACGCTCCAGTGACTTAAACCACAGCACAGAAATAAATAGAACATGCTGGAGGGACAGATTCATATCTCAGAGGCTCCCCTCACTCTGTAACAAAATCCCAATTCATGTCAGACAGAGCCCCTCAATGACCCTCTTCAAGAAGAATCTTGACATTTGGATGGGAGATCGTAAATTTACCCCGGAATCTCTTCTGTGTCACTGCTAGACAGAGGCACGGTAAACTAACCTTAAATGGGCTATCTTCTGTGACCTACTATACAGAGGCACAGTCAACTAATCTAAAAAGGGTGGCGAAAGCCAAACACACTCTGGCTAGGCTTGTAAATGCCCTAGGGCAGATAGCCTAGTATCAACCTATGAACCTATGAACCTATGAACAAAATACAGTCCTGTGATTCCACCTGTGTCCCTGCTGGACAGGGACTCTGTGTGCTGACATTGCCTAACATCGGCTACACTCCCATCTGCGTGGGTTATGAGGGCTTCAGGGCCAATTCCTTACTAAGGTCATATCACCTATCAACCTATACACAACTGTGTGTCAGTGGTTCACCACATTAGTCTGTACTAATCTGCCACTGACATACCTGGACGTCACACAGTGCTATGTGGAATATACTACAAATATAATGGACATTTCTGCAAAGTACAATGAACTCTGTACCCACACCCATACCTCTCAAGCTCTGACAGCAAGACATCTGGACAAGGTCATAAATACAAGTGGGACAAAGGCCCAATGATAGGCATGTGTTGTAAGTATTGTTCTTACAAACTGAGAAAGTTGGTAGAATAATGGGTTTTGCATTAACAGAAATTGTCTGAAGGTTATGAAGTCTGAAACACTGTCTGTCATTACTTTGTAACATCAGTCTTTAATTATTTGCAACTAACTTGCCATAAAAACACAAGTTTATGTAGACTGGACGAAGCATCCAGGCAAACCCCTGGACAATCCACCAATAACTGTACAGTTGAGGTATGGACCAGGATATGACTTTTCAGGTAAGAAGAATACCACACAAGCTAGAGATCCCCAGCCAGTATATCACCAAGTTGCTGGACTGTTTACATAGCTTCACCAGTCAACCAGCTGTAGCAACACCTCTCAACTGGTCTTTTTGGGCAAGAATGTCTATAGTTGAGCTCACAATATTGGTCTGTCCATCGTGCATCTTGTATTCCTCTAGTAAAGCACTGTGGTGATCTGAGGATGTCTGTCACTAGGTAATGACACAATACATTCCAGTGTCAGACATCAGATATATCAGAAAATGTCTGCAAAAACAAACCCTGTACACTTAGCATCTTCCTGTTTACTGTTGAGAGATATGGCTGAACCACACAGAGCTCCGGACCAGAGTACAACTATCTCTAGACTGGAGTCCCACTCTTACTATAGAAGGTCATACTGGGCATGCTCCTATACTTAGAGAATCAGCGCCCATGTCGGAACCCACATTGGACTATATTACTGTATTGTGCATATATGTCTTTGCATACAGACAGTTATGTCCACCTTAACTGTCTCTACACACACCCATTATACAGGCTTACCCTCAGCTCACTGTAGGTGGCCCATATGTGATATATCTGCATCTGTTGCATGTGATACACAGACACACACACACACACACACACACACACATATATATATATATATATATATATATATATATATATATATATATATATATGCAACATAGAACAATATGTCCAGCATGCACACACATAGACGTGGGGAATAGAGAAACAGACAGTGATAGAGAGAGACATGGGGAGACACACACAGAGTGAGTCATACACAGGAATACCCTGAATGGCATAGAGTGGTGCCCTGATGTGGACAATGGCATACAGATCGTAACCAGTTGCATGTGCCAGCATGAAGATGAGCTCCATTGTGTAATTGTACTAAGGTGGGTGTAATAACATCACATCACCTGCCTTTGGTGTGTGTGTGTGTGTGTGTGTGTGTGTGTGTGTGTGAGAGAGAGAGAGAGAGAGAGAGAGAGAGAGAGTGTGTCTATTTGTAGGTGAAACAGTTTTAGGCAATTCTCACCCAGTACACTTCCCAGTGCCAAGCTTTAGCAGGCCTGCTGATGTCATTCACCTTAGAGGTACCTTTAGACAACCCCAGTCCTATATGCTCCATGGTGAATACAGTAACTATGTAACAGTATAGCAGAAATAACTTGATAAGCAGGGCTTCTATTCTCACTTCCAACAAATGTGTGTGTACAAGTGCTTGCATGTGTGTAGGATGAAGTATTTTGAAGACTGCTCCACCCACAAAACTTCCCATTGCTCTACTTTAGTAGTCCTGCTGATGTCATTCACCTTAGAAGTACATTTGAACAGCCCTCAGACTTATATGCTCTGTAGCATGTGTGACAAATGTTACAAATAACTAGATAGACAGGGGTTTTATTTTCAGTTATGGCAAATGCGTGAGTGTGTGTGTGTACAAGTGTTTGTAAGTCTGTATGTTTGTAGGATGAAGTATTGAGGACTGTCCCACTGATAACACTTCCCAGTGCCCTACTTTAGCAGTCCTACTGACATCATTTACCTTAGAAGTACCTTTGGACAGCCCTCAGCCCTATAAGCTCTGTAGCACATTCAATAACTGTGTAACACTATAGTACAACTAACGACATAGGTAGGGGTTCTAATCTCAGTTCTTGTGTGTGTGTGTGTGTGTGTGTGTGTGTGTGTGTGTGTGTGTGTGTGTGTGTGTATGTGTGTGTGTGTGTGTGTGTGTGTGTGTGTGTGTGTGTGTGTGTGTGTGTGTGTGTGTGTGTGTGTGTGTGTGTGTGTGTGTGCGCGCACATGTGTTTGTGTGTGTGACAGTTTCAGGCCATTCCTAACCACTACACTTCCTAGTGCCCTACTTTGGACAGCCTTCAACCCTATAAGCTCCGTGGTGCATGCAATAGTTATATAACAGTATAGTACAAATAACTAGATAGGCAGGGGTTCTATTCTCAGTTCTTGGCAAATGTGTGTATGTTTGTAGGATGACGTATTTTGAGGACTTTCCCACCCACAACACTTCCCAGGGCTCTACTTTAGCAGTCCTGCTTATGTCATTCCTCTCAGAAGTACCTTTGGACAGTCCTCAGCCCTATAAGCTCTGTGGCATGTGCAATAACTATGTAACAGTATAGTACAAATAACTAGATAGGCAGGAGTTCTATTCTCAGTTCTAGCAAGTGTGTGTGTGTGTGTGTGTGTGTGTGTGTGTGTGTGTGTGTGTGTGTGTGTGTGTGTGTGTGTGTGTGTGTGTGTGTGTGAAGGCATTTGTAAGTGTGTATGTTTGTAGGGTAATGCATTTTGATGCCTTTCCAACCCAATACATTTCCCCTTGCCATATTTTACAAGGGCTCTTAATGTAATTCACCTTAGACGTACCTTGCAACACTGTTAAAGTCTAAAAAACTCTGTGGTACGTGTGATAACTGCGTAACACTGTAGTACACACAACTAAATAAGTAGGGGTTCTAAACTCAATACTAGCAACTGTGTATGTGAGAATCATATTCTCCCTGTGTGTGTGGGTGAGAATCACATCCTCTGGGGTGTGATTTATACCATTTTGAGGCATGTACCACCTAGTACACTTTACTTTGCCCTACTTTACAAGGCCTGCTGATGTCATTCACCGTAGATGTACTTGTATACACTTGTCAGCCCTCTAAGCTCTGTCGCATTGCAATAACTGCGTAATACTATAGTACAAATAATTAGATATGTAGGGGTTCTAATACCAATACTGGCAACTATAGTAGTGTGTGTGAAGCATATCCCCTGTGGTTGTCGTATGTGTAGGTTATACCATTTTAAGGCCTGATGACCTCCTACCCATGGCATTACTTTAAAGAGCCTATTAATAGCATCTGCCTCACATGCACCATGTAACAGTATACAGCCCATACCAGTCATCTGTAGAGATGTACATAGAATATCCACATGTTTGCAACATATACATGGACTGTGCCCCCTAACAATGAGCATTCCTGTGATATCATTGCTAAATATGTCACAGTTACCATAGTGACACACATGCCAGCAGCAGACATCATACCTGACAGGCACATCATGCTGCTATAAAGTCTTCCACTCTATCACTTGTGCAGGTTTGTAGTAGCAGTAGATGAAACTGATCGCTATTTCTGGTGGGTTATCCCACCATCCATGAAGGCATTTCCAAGATTACTTGTTGTAAGAGGCTGTGTGCTATTTCCCAGGCATATAATCTCTGTGGAGCATGTCATGTGTACATAGCACTATAGTACATACAAGTTGATATGTAGGGTTACTAATATGTCAGTTGACAACTGTGTATGTGTTTCTGTATGCACAGCCCCTGTGGCTGTCTTTACTGTGTGTATGTGATGGCCATACCATTTTGTGTGCCTCCTCCACCCTGTGAACTCCCACATTGCCAACCTAGTTTCAGCCTATACAGATGCCATCAACTGTACTAGCACAGTTACACAGTTTTTAATACCAAGGCACTGTGGTGCATGCAATGGTCATATCACTGTGTAGTAGTCTTCTTCTTTTGGCTTTTCATGGTTAGGGGTCACCACAGCAGAACTCCAGTCCGCTAATGATTGGTAGTTGATTTTTACATGCTGAGTTACCAGCCCTGATGCACAACCTTTAACGAAGGTACGCCCATTCACGCATGTCTCCACGCAGAAGATGCTCTAGCTGAGAATCGAACTGGACAGCGTCTTACTGTGAGGTGACAACCCTACCGCAGCACCACCACCGTGGGTATGGTCATATCACTGTGTACTGTACATAAATAGATGGGTAGGTCATCTACTCTGAGAAGTGTGAACTCCATGTGCATGTTTGCTTCAATGCATGTCCCCAAGCAGCAGTGTGTGTGTGTGTGTGTGTGTGTGTGTGTGTGTGTGTGTGTGTGTGTGTGTGTGTGTGTGTGTGTGTGTGTGTGTGTGTGGCAGATGGCTCTACCATGTTAATGACCTCTGAACCCACCATTAGCAATCTTAACAGCCCCTGCAATTTTCATCCACTTGAATAGCAGTGGCAGACACTGCAACATAACATTACCTCTGTACTATTTTTGTTATGTACTTAGTGCTATCGTTCATAAGAATGTGCAGGTAGGGGCTGTGCTCAGCCTTTTAACATCTGCCACATGTACAGGACTATGACTCTTTGTGCACTACCAGCAAGACAGGCCAGACATACATATGCATTAGCAGGCACACATGCTGGTGATTGTCTTGTTAGACTGACACAGACTGACCTGTGTCTGGAATACATAACCCACACCTGTCATACACAGTACCAGGCATACCCTCATCACCGGCATGAAGGTGGAGTGGATGGGATAGAAATGGCAGGGGCAAAAGGTGCTTATAGTTGAACCTGTTGCAGTTAAAGTAATGGCTAAGCTCATGAGGGACCTAGTGCCAGTACTCAAGTAACCTCCTCTGCATGTGTGAGCCTGCAGTCCTACAGAACACCCAGGTGACATGTATGAAGGCTATCTGGCTGTGTCAAGGTTATGTATGCAAGGTCACACTCTCTGCCACAACTGTCCCTCAGATACTGTTGCATGTAAACACACCTAGTAAACATGCACATATACAACTGTACCTTGGCTAAGAAAAGGTCACTGTGTTTCCACTCCTCCATACTCATCCTTTCTACTGTCTGCAGACCCACAGCCTGCAGACACACAGACACATGGAACACAAACAGAATACAGTACATGACACTACAGTAAGTAAGCAGTACTAAGAGCAATAATGCATCATGGCTAACAAGGTACATACACCTAAATGTGTGCCCATAGTTATTGCCAGCAGACAGCAACTTACATAGCAATACCATACTACCCTGTACTATATTCACCCTGTATATCAGACCCATATAAGCATGTCCCTTCATCGATGGTATGGGTAACAGAGTTGTGGCGCAAGTAGTATCACATTCACAGAGTGTGGTGTGGGATTGCCAGAGGCCTAGGCTGGGCCATATGGTTGACATAGTGTGTGTGTGTGTGTGTGTGTGTGTGTGTGTGTGTGTGTGTGTGTGTGTGTGTGTGTGTGTGTGTGTGTGTGTGTCTGAAGGGGTGGTGTTCAACTGTGCCATGTAAGGGAACAATGCATGTCTGGTAGTGACTGGCCTGTGAAATAGATGTTTGAGTGTTTGTCTCCACACAATCAAGACATGTGGATGCCCAACACAGAGCTACATTGGACAGCCGTGGACCATATATGGCAGGATGCACTGTTCACTGTCTCCCAGCAGGGATGTGGGAATTGGTACTGCCAGGGTCTCACTGGCACCACCAGGCCCAAGGACAGATGCAGTACTACTCCTCGATGGTGACTGCTGTCTGCTGGATCCGTGTCCCTAATGGGACTGACCAGGACCACGTGCCTATGGGCTGCTCTGGTGTGGTGTGAACAGCACCCTCCCTTTGGTAGGGCTGGTGGTGCTGGCACTACAGGACTGTGAATGTGCACAGCCATGTGGGCTCTCAGCTGATTATGTTGCTGACCCACGTCTACCTGGCTAATGCCCTACTTCCACCACATGCTCAAGCACAGACATTACATGGTGGAGCAGTGACAATGTCTCACCCCACCATCTATCCATGACATCAGTGAAATGATGTATGGTATCACAACTCCCATGGAGGTCATCACGCATGGCAGGAAGCACTGCATTCATGACCCTGAGCATCTGTCTGGTGTTGAGTTCAGTACCACCTGCGCCTCCATGATGGACCATAACATGCATCTGATGACACCTGCTCTGGCACTTGTGACAGGGGCTTGATGTGCAGCAGTCCTCTGTCAAGCACCCCTGCTCATCTGCCTGTGTGTAATCTTGCCTACCCTCTGGCTATGGCTAGTGTCTACACTCACATTTGCCATAGTCACCATACTAGCCTGTTCCATGCCACCACCCTCCAACTGTTCATTATTTGTGGCTGCTGGAACTGGGTATGTGTGGGCATACTGTGTGCAGGGACATTGGGGTGAAGGTGGGATACCAACCAATGGCACAGATTCAGGCCCCGACACCCTACCTGTGCCTCACTATGACCACCATCATCTTGAGAGTCCACTAAGACACTGTCTTCAGGTTGTGAGGGGAGAGACATCAACCCCCATTTTCACCTGCGAGGAGAAGACAGCATATGTAGATTAATAGCCTACAGTATTATGTTTGCTGGTACACACACACACACACACACACACACACACACACACACACACACACACACACACACAAACACACACACAGTCCTGGTAAAGTCTGGCACAGCTTTGCCATCTATGGGCCCTTCAGGCCAGACCTTACCATAGTTCTGGCTGACACAATCCATCTCCTTAACAGGTACTGTAGCGCCCTCAGCAAAAGGTGACAAATCCTACTGTGTGATGGGCCTATTAGATGAATGGTAAGTGCGACCATGACCAAGGCTATTGGAGTGAGTTATACAGTGTCATCAAGTGCACAAGCAAGTATTGTGAGAGCTGACTTACTGCTATACAGGCCAGACACAATGACAAGGTGTAACGATATGTGATAATATCTAATGAAGGAACAAGAGAATTCTCTATCACTGTCATACCTACACAGTTCAGACTCACAGGAATTCATTTCAGACAACATTGCAGGACAGTTTGCAATACATACAGGAAACATGTAAAGTACTAGGTGCATAGCTTCATAAGATGATACCAGGCTATTGGCACGTATGCCCTCATAGGCCTAGCCCAGACTTCTTCACATGTCCCTTCAAAGCCAGCACCTGTTTCCTCTGTCCAGCTGGGACACAAGTGGGATTCCGGGGGTGTCTTTTCCATTTCCCATGCAGTCATCTATCTTCTTCTTCAAGAGGGATATACACATACTCTGCTAGACATGGGGAGGGAGTGTATTATATAGACAGTGTATTGTGTGGGACACTACACTACCCCACCAACAAGTACTATACATGTCACAGACCAGGTGAGGGCCTTGTGTGCATGTTGCATGAGTGGAATTTGTCTTATGGATATGCAGAAACACAATCAAGGCTGGTTTGGAAATGGCCTTGTATGCCAGACACAGGTCACCTATGATCAGTCTGTATGAGACTGAGTACAGGGACAGTGTTTTCAGCCTATCTGTAGAGGTTAGGTGTTGCAGACCCTGACATTGCCTGGTTGAGATCCTCTGTGGTCTCTGCAACTGCTGCATTTGCTTGGCAAGGTACATGCCAAAGGAGCCATTGTAGTCGGTAATGCTTCTGATAAGGGTGGAGTACAGGGATGTTGTGGTCCCCTGGTTCCTGGATGACATACCCGTATTTGTGAGGTTGGCCATGTAGACAGCCTTCCATGCAATGGTGCCAACATGGTGGGAAACTGTCAGGTTGCTACCAACCTTGGTGCACAAGTCACCTCACACCTGATTGCATGCTCTGTACATTGTTATTACTGTCATAATTAGTGTGGATAACATCTACCGCAACAGGGAAAATGATGCATATCCTGGTATTCAGTTTGAGGCAATGCTTCTTGCACCAGCCATTTATTTGCATAAGGGCCTCTTGGAGGGTGCTCACATCAGTAGAGGGATGTAAGACAGTGGTAGGCTTGCTATCATTTGCAAACCTGTTCAGTCACAGAGCACTGGTTTTGTCTTGTACCTCAGAAACATATATCTCAAACAGTAGAGGCCCACAGATTGATCCTTAGAGTAAACCACTCTGTAAGATTCTACTACTAGAGGTGGCTTCCACTACTTTGACAGAGTGGGTACTATCATTGAGCCAGTTAGCTACTCATCTGGTAACATAGAGGTTGATGCCTAGATGTGTAGGCTTATATATCATGGCCACCTGGGGATTATTGTGAGAGATCTGGGCTAGGTGAAGGTAGACAGTGTTCACCATCTTCCCCTTCTCCTTGCGTTTGTTGACTGCTTCAGAGATGTCAACCTGGTTTAACAAGCCTGATCTCCCTTTGACAATATCACACTGTGTGGGCTCAAGCATTTTGAGGTTGCTGATGTACCTGTTTATATGGTCCTTGATATTGCCTTCCATGCCACTGCAGATCAGGCTAGTTAGGCTGATGTGCATATGAATGGCTGGGTCAGTGAATTACTATAGCAATAACCCACGCCTGGGTGTGGGTAATGTTGGATTTACCCACGGTTGGTGTGGTTTGGTCATGAGGGCAAAGCCCGAGTGGCCAAACAAAGCCAACCGTGAGTAAATCCAGCATTACCCACACCCAGAAGTGGGTTATTGCTATTATACAATGACATTATTTAAGAAAAAAAATAATTACTTTTCTTAAATAATGGCATTGTATAATGCCTCCTTGCTGCCCTTCCACAGCTGTCTGGTATTCTGCGGCAGTTCTGATGTACTGCGCATGCATATGCCTATGCAGTACATCAGAGCTGTAGGCAAAAGCAACGGAGAAAGCAAGATCTCCATTGCTTTTTAGAAACTGTTTCGCTATGTTAAATGGGTTTAACATAGTGAGACAGCTTTAAAATAAGCAACAGAATCTCCGTTGCTTATTTTAAAGCTGTCTCGCTATGTTAAACCCATTTAACATAGCGAGACAGTTTTGAAAAAAGCAACGGAGAAAGCAAGATCTCTGTTGCTTTTTACAAACTGTTTCACTATGGTAAATGGGTTTAACATAGCGAGACAGCTTTAAAAAAAGCAACAGAGAATCTCTGTTGCTTTTTTTAAAGCTGTCTCGCTATGTTAACCTCGTTTAACATAGCAAGACAGTGTTGCTGTAAGAGTTATAGTAATGGAAAAAATTTGGGGCAAACGGACCTTTTTCCATTACTATAACTCGAATTTACAGCATGCATGCTGACCAATCAGCGTGCATGTTTTTGAATATTAATGGGGGGCTGTTGTATAATCCTTCTTTGTGTATAGCATTGGGAGTGGCTGTCCTCTGTGGAGATGGAATGACACTTGTGCTCAGGCTTTGGTTGACTACAGTGTGTAATGGAGCTGAGAGCTCATGCCTGAGTTCATGTAGGATGTAGCCAGGGATGGTATCAGGCCTATGGATACTTCTGTGTGTTGCCTTTGAGAGGGCATTATGGACCTACTTCCTCATGATGAGGGGAGAGGTGGCAGGTGCTGTGCATGTCCATGTGTATCAATGGGGGGACAGGGGGTTGATGTTTACACTTAACCTGTCTGCAGCAGGTTGGCTATATCTATGCCATATGTGTATGTCGTGTTATTGGCCACCAATACAGAGCAGATTTGAGTGCTGCCTCTGGGATTGCAGACATATGTTTGGAAGGCCTAGTGATTGGCCTTGGTGGATGTGTCCAATTTGCACTCAAAGATAGCCTTAGGGTAATTCACGTGTGACCTTATTTGCTTGTTCAGACCAAGGTGACATTGCTTCCAGTTAGGAACCTGCTCCTTCTTGGTCCTGTCTAGCAATTATTTCCACCTGTTATGGCATTTGTGTATTGCTGCTGTCCACCACAGAGGTTTACCCTACCTTGAGGGAGATGATGTGTCCTGTCGGGTACTGTTGAGTCCATACAGCTATGTAGGTGCTCACATAGTATTGTGGTGTGGGCTTGGACACTACTTCTAGTTCCAACTGATGGGACGGCAGCTGTAAACCTAATTCTACCTGCTCTGAGGAGATTTATAGTCATTTTTGTAAAGGCTATTTTGTTTGACCCTGACAAGGGTGGGAGGGGAGATGCTGACCTCAGCAGTGATGGCTATGTGGTCAGATCTTACCAAGGAGAATGACACTGTAGGAATGCTACAGTGGCTACTCAAGTTGGTTAGGATTAGGTACAGGATATTTCCACCTGTCATCAGAGTGTTGATCAGCTGATCCAATGTATTGCCATTGACAACACCGATGAATCTCTGTGCATTCAGGTTCAGGTAAAATAGATCATGCACACTATGATTGGGTAGTTAAAGTCACCCAGAAGCAGGGCAGATGATTGAATCTTGACAGATTCAAGCAAGTTCGGATAGGTGTAGTGGGTGTCCAGAGTCATGGTTGGAGGTCTGTAGCTTGCTATGATTTGAGTAAGTGTTTTGTCAACAGTTAACTCACTTGGGATGTCTCCCATGTGTCATACTGTTTGGCAAGCCTGGATGTGTGTATGTGTATGGTAATGTTCAAGACTCCACTTCCTATGGCTTTGCAGCCCTCCATTTGGAGTCTAAACTTATGGTGGGATGAATAACTTGGCAAGGTTAGTGGGCCCTCCACAGGTGCAAACCAGGTGTCAGTCACTGCACAAATGTCACCATCCACCAGTACATGGTACGCTTGCAATGACATGAGTTTCATGCTAAGACCCCTATCTCCTGTTAGAACAAGACATCTGCACAAAGGCACACATCAGTGGTGGGCAAGGGCGGCACTATAGTGACACTTTATAAATTTAGCTGTAACACACTTAGTTGCTAGGAAAGATGGTTTCACATTCACAGGAATAGGCCACAGGATATGATATCTGACATTCAATGTATGCTATTATGTTATGACTTCAGTCTTTACTGGGTTGCCAGTGATTTGCCAGACATTAGCCAACTGTATGAGGCATTGACTACAACTATGAGGCAAACGTGCGGTCAGTCTGCAACACTCTGGACAGTTGAAAGGTATGGCCTCAGTATACAACATATAGTTCAACACACACTTCTTGCACCAGTTGTGTACTATGCACATACCCTATATAAGTCTCTTACATTTGTAAGACAAGCATATGTATCTAAGTAGCATTCACAGGTGACATATGAATATTTACAAGATCCCAGGTAGCTTGCCTAGCAGTGTCACAGTCAGTTTTGGACAACAGACACTCCAGTAGTAGTCATGCATGAGCTGACCTTTGCTCGGGTGACTCAGAGGACAGAGCTGTGATCTATGTCACTGTAGACAGGGCCAGCAGGAATGAGGATCAGTGCCGGACAGCCACATGTGAGTCCAGCAAGTCTTGTTGTGACCTAGTGTTTAACTTCCTATTTCACATTATTGCATCCCCTCTACTGCATTCCATTACATGCTTAATTGATTGACATACTTGTTATAGTGCTGAAGAGTTTCCTCAGAATAATGCAAATGTTTATATTTGTGTAGTGACAGTCTGTCTTTGTGTGGACAGGTTCAGTCCTGTTTTGCATAGGCAGCAGCCTGCCTTTTGTAGGTATTGCACATGAGCAGGTGATGGCCTGTGCACCAATTAGTGTCTCCCACATGCTACTTGCATCCAGAGCAGCTGTGTTGTCTTTCCATTAGCCAATGCCATAGCAACATAGTGCTATAAGTAGGTCCTTCATGTGGGCCTTGCCCCTTTTCCTTGCCTGTGAGGAGGACATTATAGATATGTGGGGGTTATAGCTTCATAGAAGTTAGGTGGAAATATCTTTCAGAACAAGAAATGTGGAGAAAGCCCAACAGAATGGGGGACAAATTTCCAGCATTGGGTATAGATTCTAAGTAAGTATTGGTGTTATACACATAGAAGATTGCTACATTAACAGGGTTTGTCTGGACATGCATTTTCTGCATGACTTGTCATCTGACAGTGATATGTCTCTGACATACATCTCAACTGTCCAGGTGTCCATGGAATGCCCAGAGGTTTGACTCTTATGTTTGGTCTGTTCCTCAGACAATTACTGTTTTTGAGAAATCAGTAGGATAATGTGAGGATTGAAGTCAGTAAATTTTGACATCCATTTGTGTTTCAGGCATCATATCCTTCAGGGATGTTATGTTACAACAAACCACATAGCATAAGCAACTGTTTCAGTTTGTAACTCCATAATGTGAGTTATGTCCCTCTTTTTGGCCCCCTTCCTCCCAAGTATATCAGGCTTTGTCCAGATGTCTTTCAGTAAGAGGTTCAGAGGTATGGTATATCATGATTTAGTGACTTCACTCCTGATATCATCCCAGTGACTTAGCAGACTCCAGAAGTGGTATGAGGCAGTGACCATAAATATGGTCCCACACCCTGGACATTCTGTGGAAATGTGTACAGTTGAGAGTTATGTATGTCTGGCCATTGTAAACAGACTGTCAAGATTGTGTAGCAATGTAGTGTGTAAATGTTTGTTGGACTGAGTAGGGAGAGTGGCAGAGGTGAGTGTCATAGATACTTTTCTATCTGACTGTGCATGCTGCTACAGTTGCTGGTGGTTTATCAGGTGTATATATTTGTAGGGGTAGACTGAAAATTGTCCTGTAACACCTCAGGATTCCCAGTAGACTGTGACTTGGGGCAGTATATGTTGGTGTAGTGTGTGACTGGCAATCAGAATATGTTTGTTCAAACAGTTGTTATACACTATACTTCAGTTGTGGTACTGGTATGTTGCTGTGACTGTGGTGCAAATGGTTGTGGGTGGACAATTTCTCACCGATGTCTGCTTTTCCTTACAGATACATCCCTGTAGTGCATGATATATTTGCAAATGCATGGGTAATTCCCCAGAGCTGATTTGGGTAGTGTTGTGTTGGTCTGACTGTAGTTCAAAAGGTGCTGGGTGAAATAGTTGACAGCTCTCATTGTTTTTTCTCTTCTGTTACATGACTGCAGTCATACCTGTCCACTGTCTAGATGTCTATACACTGTCCAGACGCATGGCTCATATGTTTGGTATGTTCCCCATAACAGTTGTGGGTTTCTGAAAAATCAGTGGGATGACGTGAGCATTGACATCAGCAAATGATGACAATCATTTGTGTTTCAGACCTGGACTCTATCAGAAAATATATGTTAAAACAAGCCATGCTACTCTAGCAGACTTCAACACTTATAACAGCCATGTTTCAAATATGTCACTATTGTTTGCCCTTTATCCCCAACTTTGTTAGGCTTTTTGCAGATGTCTTGCAGTAAGAGGCTGAGTATATATATATATATATATATATATATATATATATATATATATATATATATATATATATATATATATATATATATGGGTCTACTTTGGTTGAAAACACATTTGGTTGAAAACACATTTGGTTGAAATTGACCACTAAGCACACTTGACTGAAAGCTCACTTGGCTGAAAACTCATTTGGTTGAAACTCATTTTGTTGAAAGTAATATATGGCCTTACCCCACTATAGTGCGATCCTGGAGATAGAATATAAAGTAAAGGGGGTGTGGAGGCACAGCCACCCACATTGGAGAGTGTGGGGGGGCATAGCCTCCCATGTAGTTTGAGTTTATATTGTCTTGTGGAAAGAGTTGTTTATTGCACTTGTCAATATACCTGTTTATGGTTTAAAACACTTAAAATAGGTGGAAGGCTACTCCTCCCACAACTTCAATGTGGGGGGATGTACCCCCATACCACCCTTACTTTATATTCTAACTCCAGGACTGCACTACAGTGGGGAAAAGCTGGGCATTGGCTGTACTCATACCATCTTTGATAAGGCTGGGTACTTCTTATCTGCATCCATCAGGTTAATATCCTCTCTCTCATCATTCAAAACCATCCGGAAAGATTTCCCAGCTAAAAGCTGGCTCTATTCTTGCTCAATACTTGGATAAACTATATCCCTAAATGTGAACAAGTGCCAATTCTTACCTTGCATCTCCTTACTCTCCCTTCTTCACTCACTTCCTTGCTTCATTCAATTTCTCTCCCCTGGCTTTCTCCATAAATGTACCATAAGCCTGCTTTTCTCTCACTTTGTATTGCAGTTGCTGTTTGTGTTATACTAGTTTATCTTTAATTTCTCTATGAACTGGCTAAAATGTCTCTGAATATTCAATCATTGTCATAGAGCTTGTATCTATGCTTAACCAAAGTTTTCATATTATGTCTATGTGGTATAATGCTGTAAACTGTATTTTTTTTACATTATTTCAAAGACTGTAAACTTTTTGTTCTTAAAATGTTTCATAACATTTTGGAGCTTTTCTCACAGGGCCTCCAACAAAAATGGACTCCTACCCAGTCAGAAATATCCTAGTAATCAAATGTCAATAAATTATAAATAAACACACACCCTGGATAACATTATTGCAAATATTGCAATTAGAGAGTGGCCTACCTGATAAAATGGGTTGTGTTTTTTACACACACACACACACACACACACACACACACACACATATTATATATTAACTATATATATATATATATATATATATATATATATATATATATATATATATATATATATATATATATATATATATATATATATATATATATATATATATATATATATATATATATATATATATATATATATATATATATTTTTTTTAATGTGAATAGTAACTCTGCCTAAAGTTTAAAACTTCCTGTAGTATATGTAGTTGTTGGAAGAAGTATATTACATCCAAAATATAAGTTATGCAATTATTTCATGTCTCAACACACACACACACACACACACACACACACACACACACACACACACACACGCACAAACATACACATTCATAACCATAGACAGACATGCTCATATATATATATATATATATATTTATATATATATATATATGTATATATATATATAAAATACACATTCAGAAATGCAGACAGCCATACATATATAAAAACACACATTCCCTTTTTCTCTCTCTCTCTGTTTTACACACACACAGACACATGCACACATGCACACACACACACACACACACACACACACACACACACACACACACACACACACACACACACACACACACACTCACACACATACACACACACACACACACACACACACACACACACACACACACACACACACACACACACACACACACACACACACACACATAAATTACAACCAATTTTGTCCTCAGAATCATCCATCCACAATGCCTATTATTTAAAAGAAAAAAAGATAGTAGAGTTTGCTTTCCAGCCTCACCCCCTTCCACTGTTTCTCTCCCATTCCTTCTGCTGTTCCCTGATTTTGCCTCCATTGCTACACAATGTATTTAATTCTTGGTAAATCACTGAAAATGAAACGAAATTAATACTGCCAGAATTTAAAAGTTGTTTGCCTACACTTGTCTCCAAATCTCTCACTCACACTCTTGCCTATGCTTTTACATAGACAAGCATGCATACTCTCACAAATACAGACAGAAACACTTTCAGTTTTCTTTTTCTTAATTTACTTTTTGTTTAAACGTTATGCTTGCTAAACAACAAATATCATTTGTTTTTGTTTTTTGTACACTGCCTGATTTTCATGACACCTTAATAGACTGCCATGAAGCAGCAAACACATGTTTTTGAGGGGCATTACCTGTACTTTGATACCTTGCTGGAGAATGTTCGTTCATTTTTTGGTCAGGTTGGTGATGTATGAGTCACCCATTCTCTAATTACTGTTAATGCTCTAAATTATCAACATATTGTTTTCAAATACATTCATATTTGTCAATGGAATGAAGTGAATCAACTGCTGCTTGTGCTTTTGACCAGCATTGTCCAATCAAAATTTAGAAATCCATGCGCTTAACCTCAGCCAAGCTTTTGGGGCACCTCAAGTTGATTAGGAGCACTGAATGCTGACGAATATATTTCAGAAACCTGGTTGGGTTCCTACAGTTGTTCAGAGTGACTTAAGCTGATAATCATGCTTCTCCAAGCAGCAGGGTTGAGACTAAGGGTTGGAGCCTAGATCGATGCACACAGAATATTTTACTGAGATAAAGTGGAGATTTAATTGCTACACTGTCTTTTTATGTGCTTTTTTACCTATCCCTAGCTAGATAAATATATGTATTATGCAATCTCAGATTTTTGGTTTACCTACAACTAAATGGCAGAGTGAGCACCATTCTTGCCTCATAGTAGGAGTTTTTTTTTATTCAGATCTCATCAAATGTGGCTTATGTGACAGCTTTGCATGACCCTGCCTCTGTAGGATTTTTTCAGGTGCTCTTGCCTCCCCACAATCCCAAATATCATGTAGTAGGTTGACTGGTTCTCTAAGATGTCAATGTGTGTATCACACAGAAGAAAGTCCTATCAGTTTACTTCTGTTTCCTCCTTGAATATCAAACTTCTTGGATGGTAGCAGCTGTTCATGGTGTCATTAAGGAGCTGTGAGGGGCTCGACAAAACTAGATGGATAAATATAAGCAATAGTTGGATAATAGAAAAGGTTCAGCTGTTCACAATCAAGACAGCTTAGTTTATTTTATGTGTCAATAAACTAAGACTTATTTTCCAAGTTAAATGGTTTTCATGTTTTCTAACGGTACAAAAGATCAGAAACAAATTCAAAATGTATTTAAAAGATTCCGCATAAAAGGCAACATATGCCTGGCTATGTCTGCAGATATTTCATCAACAGTGGCATCATGCACAGTTAACTCTCATTGTCATGCATTAATTTATTTCAGCACAACTAGGTCAAGAGAAAATACTAGATTGTTATGGCTTTAATGTTATATGGCAATAACCACATAAACATACCTTGGAAAAAAATAAAACATTTTATAGTGACAAAGTAAAAGAATGTTGCAATGCACAGGTAAGACTGTGCAGTATTTTTGTAGAATAGTTCTGAATATTGCCTAGTGTTAGTTCTTAAATTTTGACATAGCTAAAGAAAGATTAATTGTTAGTTTTAGCTTTAGTGGTCATTTTAAGTTCATGCTCAGCTTTGAGTTTCCTAATAACTCCCTTAATACCTTTATTAGCTTGCTTAAGAGTTCTCTTAATTGTTTCCTCATGTTATATCATTTATTTATACAGTTACTCAGATGTAGGGGTTTGTTTTTAAAATTTTTGTTATATTTGGTGTGAATAGGGACTGGTTTATCAATAAAACAATTTAAGAGGGAGTAGAAGTCAGAGTCATAGGCAACAACTTTTGTAATGAGCACCATCTGTGGAAGATTACATGGGAATTTATTTAGGCAATGAAACAACTGAAGAAGGTTTGAGAAGACCTTAAAAATCGAGGTATTTAGATAGATTCATAGTTTCATAAAATCATAGATATTCCAAGGGCACTGAGTTTCATAACCATTTGTGCCTTGCCAGTGCCTTGACCTTAGGCAGCACCTACTTTCTGAAGGAGGGCTACACTAGTCAATCCCACAGAAAATTTGTGGATTGTGGACACCCTTCCAGTCATCTAGTTTATGTTTAAAGGAAGATAGTGAGTTGTACTCCTCAACATGCAGATACTTTGGGGGATCTTTCATTCCTAGAGGGGAAGTGATACTAGAATTTAAAGGAAAATGTAATGAATTTATGCTCTGATATTACAAGGTAAGGTGATATATATGAAGATGTACAAGAAGTCCCAATATTTATTAGAACCAGATCAAGGATTTCAAGACCCCTAGTAGTATGGTTAATTATTTTTAAACAATAGTTTGCATTTACATTGTCAAGGAAGTGCTGGGCAAGACAACCTTTAGCAGTGTAGGTCAGCCAGTCTATTGATGGGTAGTTGATGTACCAGTAGGAAGGTGGTGTCACTGATGGGAAATTCAGCTAATATGTTAATATAGCTATTGTGCTCAGCAGGGGAAATATATGGTGTTTTATAGCTACAATGAAGTGGTAATTAGTCTTGTTTATGGTAATCTGGACATCTGTAAGTTCAAACACAGTGCCCTGAGCCATCTGTTATGGGTTGGTGATATCCTTGACAAATATTGATACCCCTCTGCAGCTGTCAGTAGGTTTGATACATGATAAACATTATACCCCGGAACACACAGAGTGCTTTCATTGCCCTGAAACCATGTCTCTGTTACTACACATATATTAATATGCTCATCTTGCAGGAGATCCTTACATTTTTGTTATTTTTGTTAAGATGTCTGACACTGAGTGTAGTCACATCAATGTCCTCCAAATTAGAATTTTCTAGGTCGGGAAATCCATTAGATTGCCTCTGTCTTTCTATGAGGTCTGCAAAAGTTTTACCCAGAATGCAGAAACCTTGGTAAGAATGGTGCAGACCATCCCCCGTAAAGCAAGAAAGCTTGTAAGTCATCTCAACTCAAGCTGACACATACTGAATCCCCATAGAATGACACCAAGTATATAGCTAATTATTAAGCCAATTATCTTATCTTTCTGTGTTGGCATAATTTTGGGTGAAGACAAAATAACATGGAAGACCAGTGTCTTTCCTGTCTCAGACATATGCAAAGCAAGCTCAATCATATCTTTCTGTATATCCTTCTGGGTAGACCACCCTAGGTCACACCCCCCCCCCCACCATGGATTATTTTCAGGTTATAATTGCATTTGTCAGGATGATGAGATGTAACAGCCCTTGTTACATTCTGGGATCCTGGCTCCAAAAAGACAGCTATCACCCTAGTTTTATCCAATCTGGTGAGGGTGAACTTCATACATACATACATGCATACATACATACATACAAATATTTCAAGCACTTGCATTAATGCCCAACTAGCTTGCTAATATAACAAAACACTTGTTCCCATAATAGGTGTCCAGACTGTTCTTAAAAATATCTAAACTAGTACTTGCTTTAATGCAATTTGGTAGTCTGTTCCATGCATCAGCTACTCTGTCAGAGAACCAATTAGTACACTTCTCATTCCTACAGAATCTTCTACATTGGTTGTCCAATGATTATCTAGTACTTTTTGATAAACCCAAGCATTCCCAGAGTTAGCTGTCTCTAAATACCCTATATACCTGAATAAGATCTAGATATCTGTAAGAGACATCATACAAGTTCAGACATTTTAGTCTTTCATAATAACTTCAATTTTCACATTCATGGATGTGATCATGTGCCTGATAATAGATTCACGTATTAATCAAACACTGCTGTAGCTAGATGCAGTCTCAGTGGGCCATAAGGACTTGAAGTCTGCATCCTTGTGACTCTTAGTTGTATGTATACTGGCTGTGGGTGTGAAGGGTTCAAGTGGGTAGATTGTTGTGGAACTAATATACGAGCGGTGTTTTTCAGTCTTTATCATTGGAAGATTAGGCAGTGTTCTTTTAACAACTTTAGCATAGGTTGGTTTAGTGGAAGTGTGGTGTGTGTGTGTGTGTGTGTGTGTGTGTGTGTGTGTGTGTGTGTGTGTGTGTGTGTGTGTGTGTGTGTGTGTGTGTGTGTGTGTGTGTGTGTGTGTGTGTGTGTGTGTGTGTGTGTGTGTGTGTGCGTGTGTGTGTGTGTGTGTGTGTGTGTGTGTATGTGTGTGTGATAAGGCAGTTACTACACTGCATTGAAATACATGGCGCTATCAGGCTTACTACAAAAGGTACTAAAGATGACTGAGATTGCATATTGGATGGTGTAGAAGAAGGGGAATAACAAAAAAGGACAAGTTAATGACTTAACTCTTCTTGTAACACAGAGGGACATAAGTGTTAGACAAGAAAAAAAATGATATGGAATATGGCAAAAGGGGTAAAAGAATATGAGCTTTGACTGCTATAGTATTTGCAAATGCAAAAAAATGTAGAACTTACAGAAATATGTAAGATCAGGAAGGCATTCAACAAGTAGTGACAAATTTAAATTAAACAGGTTTAACCAGTAGGCTAATGTGGGCTTTACTTAACTAACAAAAAACATGAGCAATGGATAGTCTAACTCAATCAAAGTGGGTGCAGTAACTATAATATACATAGATGATCTAATCGAGTGGTTTCAAGTAGAGTAACTGTAATGTCAATAGTTTAAGTGCAATATCAGTAGAGCAGTCAGCCAAGTAAAAAATGTACCACTATACTCTGTAGTGCAGTAATGTAAAGCAGTAGCTTTCATGGGTTCATAGTTTGGTACTAGGCGATTGGCCCTAGGGCCTACACAAGCCTAGCCATAACAATTCCCTGGCTATTTCTTCCCACAATATTTACTTCCCTGGACCCTTGTCTAGCAGGATGACTGATATGATATAGGTTCATAGGTTGGTACTAGACTATCGGCCCTAGGGCCTATACAAGCCTAGTAAAATATATCATTTCCAACTCTTGAACCCAGGACCCTGTGCACTACAATTACATCAATGTACCTCTACACCATCTGAACTGTTTCAAGGCTTTAAAGGCTGTATCACTACAGTAATCAGTAATAAGGAGAAATGCAAAAACACTACTGATCAATTAAAATGTGTAGTCAGTAACTGCAATAATAATTTATTTTTTTATATATATCTAGTATCAGTAACAGGAACACTGCATTATTGTCAGTACTGCACAGTACTGAGCAATAATACCAAGGCAACTAAGTAAAATTGTGCAATATTATATAAGCTTAATACCACTACAGGCAGCAAAGCAAAAGTGAACAGAACATGAATGAGGTGCAATAGCACTATGTTATTTGAACTCAATAACACAACAGGCAGCAGAACAAAAGTGCTACTTTCACCAATGTGTCCATAAAAATGCAGCCATTAAGTTAGTAAGCTAAAACAAAAGGCAATCATTTTAATGTGTGCAGTACAGTAACAGTAAAACAAATCAGAGCAGTTCAACTAGGCTATGACCAAAAAGCAATGAAATATATATATATATATATATATATATAATATACGAAAAGGATGGATATGTTGCCTTAGCTGTTGTAAACTAGGCTCCTTTATATGATATCTAGTAGGGTAGAAAACAATTTGCTTTGCTAGGCTTGTGCAATAATGCACTCAACTGAGCAAGCCTTCTGATGATCAAATCAACCCAGCTTATGAAATTTCAGCCAAAGCCCTCTCAGAAATGGGCCATTCAAAATCTGCCACTTTTATCTCTCACTGAAACCCAAGCTCAGGTAGCTGTCTTGTACAAACCTCTGCCTCAGCAAAGGCTGGAACACCTCAGACACTGTCCTAGGAAGTATTTGTAGTGCAATGAATTAGCAGGATCCCAGATGGAAAAGGGTTTTGTAGTTTTCTCCTCCTCCTCTGCAGTCATCTTGACTTTGGAATAGCCCAGCATTAAGGATCACTGAACTGACCAAGCCTCTTGATATTTAGAGTTTGTAAGGCTCTGCTCCAGTAGAATTTACCTTATCAAAATGCAGAACCCCCCCCACCCCGAAGAGATTGGGCAATCAAAATCAAGCAATTCAATTTCTCACTAGATCCCAAGCTAATGCAGGTGTCAAGTGAAAATCCCTGCTCTCACCAAAGACTGGAAAACTGCAGACTTAGACCTACAAAGCCAATTAAGGCCTTGTAGTACACTGAATTAGCAATGTCCCAGATGGAAAAGGGCTTTATAGTCTTCTACTCTTTCTTTGTAACTATCTTTGGGGTAGGTCATCACTAAATTAATTGGTTCCTTTTTTAATTTGTTTGAATCTCATATATTTATATAAAAGCACTATGCTGCTTGCAGATTTGTGTGTAATTGTCCTAGCTAGTAAACTATTGTATAGCCTTTTAAAACATTTTCTATGGGACTTTCTGCAAACAATCATGCAGAGCCATGAATTTTATACATAGTAAACTATATTTTTTTGCCTATGCCTATTTTCTTTATTTATCTTACTTTAACTATGAACCCCTCTTCAAACTTTCTCCAAATCAATGAATAATGATCTTAAATATACTGTGACCATGAGAGGAAAACAAAAAGCTCTTAACACTCATTCTATCTTCAGAAGGAATATTGTGGATTGAAATCTGTCCACTTTAGAAATGAATATTCACTGCAAACATACAGAACAGAGCATGTGCAGGGAAGCTGAAGACACTCTGGTGAAGAAAATTTGGGAGAGGCAGGAAGAAGGCAAGATGAAATGATGGTATCCAGCAAAGAGGTAGATAGATTTGTGACAGACGACCTGTGTCTGAGGAAGGTAGGAGGGGCACTGAATTGAGAAACATTGTAACAGTTGACATGACACCCCATAAGGGGAAATGGGAAAAGGGGGGGACTGATGATGAATGATTCACTGTAAACAACTTTTTCTGAGAAATCATTGTCATTTGTATATATTGATACAATCAAAGCAGTTGCATGTCTTAGCACTGAAGTGTAAAACCAGTGTTTTCAAATTTCACTTTTGATCATTTCTGCTTAGTTCGATCCATTTCATAGTCCTAGAACACATAACCAAACTCCCACAAACAAAAGAAACCTGAACAAATGATCACATAATTGCAATGCAATAACCAGAGATAGAGAACTTGTAATGCAACACTAATGTTTATAAAGTAGTTAATTTCATTATTAGAAAACTATTGTGCTGCTTTTGCCATTGCTTTGGGTAAACTTGAATTAATTAAATTGTAGCTTTGTGACAGAATATGTTCATAGATGTATTTATCTATTACAGTTTTTCTTACTACATGTAGCTATAGCTTGCATTTATATATCATATGTCTCAGACAGGTACAGTATAATCTAATAGGGATGAAATTGTTATAGTTATACTTGTTCACATACCACTCAACCTGGAAACATCAAAAATCTGGACAAGGCCCATGAAAAATTGGTACAAATCTGTACGCCGATTAACATCAAATTTGCATACATAATTACATAACCCCATCCATTCCAATAGAATTCTGGGACATCAACTGTCAAACACAAATTGAAGAACAGACAACTAAAATATGGCACCAGAGTCCCCCTGCAGCCATTCCAATGTCCCATTACCTGGCTATCTTTCCCATTTACCATAGACACTAACATGTGCATACTGCTTTACTTCTACAATGATTACTTGGATTTTATTTTTACATTTTATAGCACGATGCACAAACACTAATAGACATCTGCTAAACAAAGCTGCTAAACAAAGCAATACTGTCTCACAATGAAAATAGACTTAAGTTGGCATTAAGACTTCTCTGCCTTTGAAACTCACATTCATTGAAACAGCACTGAAACCCACACCACAGACAAAGACAAAGAAAATGCATCTGGCCAGTGGTGGATAAAGATTACCTTTGGGTTCTTTTCAAATCATTGGCCTCTTGCACACAAAGCAAGAAACATACATGTGTTCTTTGATACACCTTCCTGACTTTATTAAATTATATTCCTTGTATAATACAGCACATTTGTTAGACAGAGAGCATTTTAAATTTATTGTTTGAACATTTTTCCAGTAGGCAATGAACCAATAATGACAAAACTGCCCAATTCAGAACATTTCCATCATAAAAGCCTACTTCCACACCCACACAATATATATACATATATATATATATATATATATATATATATATATATATATATATATATATATATATAGAGAGAGAGAGAGAGAGAGAGTAGTGTATTACACACTCATCTTGCACATTCTCTCACACTTCAATTTTAGTTTTTTTTTTTTTGGGGGGCAAACATTTTTGAAAGTAGCTAGAATAAAATGTTGTGTTACCACAATGCAGTTCACTCTCAAGTCTTGAACCGAGGACCCTATACACTAGGGTCCAAGCAACACACAACATTGCCAAATCAGCAGTTTTCTGAAAGGCACAAAGACTGTAACGTAAATAGCTATCATTTACTGAATTCATTTATCACTTCTCACCATAGCTCTCAACCTCTTAGCACAAAAAACCTGGACAAAGTCAATAATGGGGGAATACAGCCCCAAAATAGGGAAAATTTTAAAATACTGATCTTACAAACTTAGACATTTGCTAAAATAAAAGGTTTTGTGTTACCATTTATTTTCTGAAGAGTGTGAAGTCTGAAATTCAAATGCTTGTCATTATTTAGTGAATTCAATCCTTCAGTGATTTGCCACAAAAGTCCTTAAAACCACAGATAAATTCACAAGTGGTGGTGGCTAGGGACATTAGGCTCATTTTACCCTGTACCCAAGGTACAGGTTTTGAGTCTGAGTAGCTCTAATTACCAGGTGTATTAACTTGGGTTATTTTCTCTCTCACATGCACACCTCTCCAAAATAAAATAAAAAATATCTTTCCTACTTCAACTGCTCAAGAAATCCTGGCACAAGTGCATCTTCAGAATAAAATAAAAAAAATGTTTCCTTCTTCAACTGCTTGAGAGATCCTGGCACAAGTGCATCTTCAGAATAAAATAAAACACACACACCTCTATTCAGAATAAAATAAAAAATATGTTTCTACTTCAACTGCTTGAGAGATCCTGGCACAAGAGCATCTTCAGAATAAAATAAAACACACACACACCTCTCTTCAGAATAAAACAGAAAATGTGTTTCTACTTCAACTGCTTGAGAGATCCTGGCACAAGTGCATCTTCAGAATAAAATAAAAACATATCTTTCCTACTTCAACTGCTTGAGAGACCTTGGCACAAGTACATCTGCAGCATCTTGTCATTTATTCACCCTGATCTGGCTCTCGCCAAGATCCATAATGGTGCTTGCAATCCATCCATTGAATATAAACAGAAAGGCAGCACTCACAATCCATTTGAATAAAACAATAAAACCAACAGAATGGCACTCGCAAGTGCAGCCGCCAGCCAAAGAGATAGATCCATTTGAAATATATGTTTCCCGCTCATGAACAAGCCGGAAATGTGTGCATTGAGCTCTTGAGCTCAATTCCGACAAGCTGGAAGCCCTGACGTAACTGACGTCATCACGCACATTATGACATCAGCTCAAGAATGGGGAAAAATAATTATATAACTAAAAAAAATGGGAAAAAGTCAGAAATCAAGGGTGCCACTCAGGAATCATGGAACCCCATTATTTGGACGCCAAAACTCAGTATGGTTGGGAGGTATTCTTGTTCATGTTTAAAGACTATGTAAAATTTGCATCCATATTTTTTAGCATTTGGAGAAAAATATTTAATACTTAATATTTGAAGTTTTGGTAAAGTGTTAGCACATTTTAATGATGCAATGGCAGGGTTTTGAAAGCTAACTTTTTTAATGTTTGAAATGCATATAAAAAAACTATTTCTCTGATAGAGTGGTAGATGACCAAAGCATCTCAAGTACAGCTGGAACAAATAAAAGTGAATTCACATTAGCAATTGCTTAAGTAAAACCAACTTCATACACAGGAAAGTAGGAGGGCAGTGTTGACAAGATGATATTAGCTATATTTTTCATTTACTGACATACAAAAAATAAAAACTGCAGTTCTTCCCATGTGTTGTGAACCTTTTTTCTTTTGTTTCAAAGCTTTGACCATGGTTTAGGGTCATTTAGTTATTACAATAGTTTGCATGTGTGTCTTTTTCTGTATTGCTGTTTTTAATCTTCTGTAAGATGTCAGTGAAGAATTTCACTGCTGCGATACAGTGACTGATGTCAAGCTATAATGTATTAGCTTACTGTTTTTTCCATCAGCCACAGTAACCGATCCATGAAGTGTTTTGCTGTTTTTCATTTAGAATATTAAACAGACATGTATCCTTACAAACATTGTAAAGTAGTCAGTCAGCCGGGGTGACAGGTTTATTTTTTCTTATTTCTTTAGTTGTATCCAAAACTGTCAAATGCAAATACTATGATACTTAGTCCTGTCATGTCTGCATTATAAAAAGAATGATGTCTGTAATTTTAGAGAACACAGATTGTCGGACAAGCTTGCTGTTGTTGAAAATCCTACTTTACCTTCAGCAAATTTCATGTTAGATCAACAGAGTTCGGGGTGTGCAAACTGCAATGGGCTCATCACATGGCGAATGGGGGGTATAACATTGATGAGGAAAAACAAAAGCTTTATTTTCTGTGGATGAGAATCCAGTTGTTAACACTGTGGATATCAGGAGATCAGGTCCTGATGAAATCAACAGTACTCCAAAGTCATATATATATTTTTCTCCAGCAGAACAACTTTTAGAGAAAGATGCTGCTTAATTTGCAGATGATAAACTATTTTAACAAGCTGCTATAAAGGTGTAGGACTGAACACCTTAACCAGAGATCAGTGCCTTGGAGCTCATGTTGTGCTGAAGCAGTATCATGGAGTGATATGTGTATATGTATATGTGTGTATGTGTATGTTTCTCACATCATGCTTGTTTCTTGTATAAAAGTATGTTTGCAGCAATTATGCCTCCTGCCTTAAGATTTTTGTCAAATGGTATCCCAGCCCAGACAAAAATTAAAAAGCTGTCCTCATCCTTATATTAACTCTGCAAATATTAGTTGACTACAGGATGTTAATAATTTTATTACCCCAATCAGTGTTTCATTTATTAATTCATTATTTTATTGTAGTTTATTTGTGTATTTAGTCATGAGAGGGAATATCTTAAAACAGGGTCATCCCAAGAAAACATATTTATAGATTTATAGCTTATGTTTTTCTTTTTTCTTTCACATGGGTGGAGATAGCAGCCTGCATAATCAAACAATTTAGATTTGAGTAGCCTTGCACAATGTATTTGCTTTAGGTTACTTGGTTGGCTAAGTGGTTTAGGTGTTTGTCTAGAATATGCATGGTACAAGGTTTTATTCTTACTTCTTACTATTATTAAAAAGTGTGGGGTGAGTCAGGGTTAGGGGGTAGCGATGGTGGGATTTAAGAGTATATAGTTACTTTCTACCAGTGTTGGAATAAGCAAAAGGGCATTAGTTTATTATCAGTCCCCTTATATAATTCATTTTTGTTCTCAGGTAGCTTTGTTAATTAGAAACCCCAGTTTAAGATTTTTTATTTTTCTTTACGCATATTAATAGTTTTGGGTATAAAAGATTATAATTGTGTGTAACAGGTAATAGGTAACCATTTTCCATAATACTTTTAATCAGTACACAGTCTATATTCAGGGTGCAGCTTCTAGAGTTGTAACTTGAGTTTATTCCATATTTGCAGGTCAGGACTGATAAGGTTATAGAACAACACAGCTGTGTTCTGGATTGCAAAAGTTGATAATTTCCTTTTAATTTTAGAGTGAAGGAGTTTTTGGATTTGGATTAACAGTAGATCTCATGCACAATTAATGTATCTATATTTTCCTTTTGAGGCGAGTTTATAGGTAAGGATTTTTAAAAAATTTTTAAAAAGAGGCTGTTGCAATTGCATTTTAGCATGTTATCTGCACTGTAAGGTAGCTTTTGTTGAGACTGAATTAAGACCAGTTACTAACTTTTTTTTTCAGACCGAGGAACAAAGAGATGAAATATTAGAGTTGCATGTGATATTGAAGGCACTTGCAGTCCAAAGTAAAGCCTTGACAGATTGAGCTGCAACTGATCAGGTTATTAACTGGACATCATCAAACTCCTGAGTAAAATGGTCACATCTGGAGTGGCCGGCAGTACAGGAGACTGAAGAGGCAGTGTCAGTGAAGCATGCAAGGTCACAAGAACAGAAGATGGGATACAGACACTTATGGAGGGTCTTTCAAATCCAGCACCAATACCTGAGGAGATAGCTGGTGCAGCAGGTATCACCTCTGACATGGTTTTAGTGGAAGAGGTAGATTTGGCTCAGTCACCTGAGAAACATTTAGGGAGCGTGTTGGATACATTAGTGGAAGGCATTAGGGTGAAAATATTTGATATGTTTATTGCAAGAGGTTTTCAAGGTGAGGATGGAGTGAGAGATAAAGAAAGAATTGGTGCAGTACAATCTTCTAGCACATTTCCATGAGGACAGATAATTGCCCATGGTATATCAGAACTGTTAGCTCAGAAATTATTGGTAATACCCTTGCCCCTGGGTAAGCAATCATATCAGACATCCCAGCAAGTTTAAATGAGAAGGTTCTGAAAGGAGAGTATACAGATATCATTGACTTTGTGGTTAGCTAAGGTATTCAAAGACTGGTAGATACACAAGTAATGGGGACCAAGGACCTAGTTACAGCTCTGGCAGACTTAGGTAAGAAACAGTCACATGAAGTGCAAGTGCGTAACCTGGATAACAGGGATGGAGAGTTTCTTTATTTCATGGACTTTATTGTGGGAAAAGATACCAGCTGTACCCTCCCTCTTTTAGCTTATTTTAAATCCATAAGGGATTCCTGACATTTTTTTGGGAAGGGCTGGGGATTTTCTTGGCTTTGGCATGACTAAATGTTCAGGAAACTGAAGATGGTGGATTCTTCACTTAGATGGGAGGAGAAACACAACAATACATGGTTGTGGGTTAGGATCAACAGGCCTAGGTTTTCAGCAGGGGGTCAATATGATGATTGCTGGGCATATAACAAGGCTAACATTTCACTTCCAACATTTTTGTTCTCTCTGTGGCAAGAGTCATCCTGTGCCTGTACTTAGATGTTGAGCAAAAGCTGATCAGTCATCAGCCCAGAGAATACCTCTGATTGATGGGATATCTGTAGTAGTGTCTCCAGTTATTGGTCTAGCAGGAACTGTGACATTTCATGGTACTACAGGAGGAAGTGCCATTCACTTTCCCCATAGGAGGTAGGAAGACCCCCCCCCCTTCCCTGTTAAGCCATGGTTGCTAGATATGTTGATGTCTACATATCCAAGTAGCTCTCTGAAACATTAGTTGTTGGCTGGGTTTCAGTGGCTCTTTCATTGAAATTGAAAGTTTACTTAAAGTAGCCTGATGAACAGCAATATTTTGAGAAAACTTCAGAGTGATAAGATACTGGTCACATTCACACCTGGGCATTAAAAGCCTACCCTAATAGTAATTTTTAAGTCATATGGAAGTAAAGCTCCCAATTTGCAACACCCTAAGCTGCTTCATCACGACAATCTGGAGAGCTTTCAGTATATTGAGAACCAATCTCCACAAAACGAGGTAAAAATCAAATTCACAAGAAAAAAAAACAAAAAATCGCCACTGCAAGCTGTAGAGTAAGGCTCACTAAGTGCTTGTTACATCCAAATAAGTCCAAAACTGCTGTTCATAGAAGCAAGAAATATTTATTGTAGAACACAAAGAACTGAGCTCTTTCACCCACCATAAACCTAATGCATCATCAGCACATCACTCAATCCTTAAATAAGGAAAAATCAAACACAGGTGACCCTTATCTAATGTAACTGCTTAAAGACAATCAAACAAAGGTGACCTTTATCTAATGTAACTGCTTAAAGACAATCAAACACAGGTGACCCTTATCTAATGTAACTGCTTAAAGACAATCAAACACAGGTGACCCTTATCAAATGTAACTGCTTAAAGACAATCAAACACAGATGACCCTTATCTAATGTAACTGGTTAAAGACAATTAAACACAGGTGACCCATATCTAATGTAACTGGTTAAAGACAATCAAACACAGGTGACCCTTATCTAATGTAACTGCTTAAAGACAATCAAACACAGGTGACCCATATCTAATGAAACTGGTTAAAGACAATCAAACACAGGTGACCCTTATCTAATGTAACTGCTTAAAGACAATCAAACACAGGTGACCCTTATCTAATGTAACTGCTTAAAGACAATCAAACACAGGTGACCCTTATCTAATGTAACTGCTTAAAGACAATCGACACAGGTGACCCTTATCTAATGTAACTGGTTAAAGACAATCAAACACAGGTGACCCTTATCTAATGTAACTGGTTAAAGACAATCAAACACAGATGACCCTTATCTAATGTAACTGGTTAAAACAATCGAACAAAGGTGACCCTTATCTAATGTAACTGGTTAAAGACAATCAAACACAGGTGACCCTTATCTAATGTAACTGGTTAAAGACAATCAAACACAGGTGACCCTTATCTAATGTAACTGGTTAAAGACAATCAAACACAGGTGACCCTTATCTAATGTAACTGGTTAAAGACAATCAAACACAGGTGACCCTTATCTAATGTAACTCGTTAAAGACAATCAAACACAGGTGACCCTTATCTAATGTAACTGCTTAAAGACAATCAAACACAGGTGACCCTTATCTAATGTAACTGGTTAAAGACAATCAATCACAAGTTACCCTTATCTAATGTAACTGGTTAAAGACAATCAAACACAGGTGACCCTTATCTAATGTAACTGGTTAAAGACAATCAAACACAGGTGACCCTTATCTAATGTAACTGCTTAAAGACAATCAAACATAGGTGACCCTTATCTAATGTAACTGGTTAAAGACAATCAATCACAGGTTACCCTTATCTAATGTAACTGGTTAAAGACAATCAAACACAGGTGACCCTTATCTAATATAACTGCTTAAAGACAATCAAACACAGGTGACCCTTATCTAATGTAACTGGTTAAAGACAATCAATCACAGGTTACCCTTATCTAATGTAACTGGTTAAAGACAATCAAACACAGGTGACCCTTATCTAATGTAACTGGTTAAAGACAATCAAACACAGATGACCCTTATCTAATGTAACTGGTTAAAGACAATCAAACACAGGTGACCCTTATCTAATGTAACTGGTTAAAACAATCGAACACAGGTGACTATTATCTAATGTAACTGGTTAAAGACAATCAAACACAGGTGACCCTTATCTAATGTAACTGGTTAAAGACAATCAAACACATGTGACCCTTATCTAATGTAACTGGTTAAAGACAATCAAACACAGGTGACCCTTATCTAATGTAACTTGTTAAAGACAATCAAACACAGGTGACCCTTATCTAATGTAACTGGTTAAAGACAATCAAACACAGGTGACCCTTATCTAATGTAACTGCTTAAAGACAATCAATCACAGGTGACCCTTATTTAATGTACCTGGTTAAAGACAATCAAACACAGGTGACCCTTATCTAATGTAACTGGTTAAAGACAATCAAACACAGGTGACCCTTATCTAATGTAACTGGTTAAAGACAATCAAACACAGGTGACCCTTATCTAATGTAACTGGTTAAAGACAATCAAACACAGGTGACCCTTATCTAATGTAACTGGTTAAAGACAATCAATCACAGGTGACCCTTATCTAATGTAACTGCTTAAAGACAATCAGTCACAGGTGACCCTTATCTAATGTAACTGGTTAAAGACAATCAAACACAGGTGACCCTTATCTAATGTAACTTGTTAAAGAGAATCAAACACAGGTGCCCCTTATCTAATGTATTTGGTTAAAGACAATCAAGCACAGGTGACCCTTATCTAATGTAACTGGTTAAAGACAATCAAACACAGGTGACCCTTATCTAATGTAACTGGTTAAAGACAATCAAACACAGGTGACCCTTATCTAATGTAACTGGTTAAAGACAATCAATCACAGGTGACCCTTATCTAATGTAACTGCTTAAAGACAATCAATCACAGGTGACCCTTATCTAATGTAACTGGTTAAAGACAATCAAACACAGGTGACCCTTATCTAATGTAACTGGTTAAAGACAATCAAACACAGGTGACCCTTATCTAATGTAACTGGTTAAAGACAATCAAACACAGGTGACCCTTATCTAATGTAACTGGTTAAAGACAATCAAACACAGGTGACCCTTATCTAATGTAACTGGTTAAAGACAATCAAACACAGGTGACCCTTATCTAATGTAACTGGTTAAAGACAATCAAACACAGGTGACCCTTATCTAATGTAACTGGTTAAAGACATACACCATATCATAAAAAAAATCATTATGAAAAAAAAAAACATATGAAAATTTACACTTTAAAACCTTGTATGTTGTCAGGTATATGGACACCTTATAATAAAAACATTGTGCTATATTAGCAGTGTCAAAGCCACTATTTTACATGTGCTCTTAGCTTCAATATGCTGCTAATAGAACAAGCTTCATTAATACCAGGGCTGGCCATGGGATTTAATCTTAGTTACCATGCCAGTTCTTTATATTTCAGTGTATGTTTTGCACCTCCCCATAATTGTTCAGTTGCATTCTATCTATAATAAAAAAATAAAACTTTTTTTAAAATTAGTGTATTTGGTAGAATGGACATAGAGAGCATTATTGGTTTTCTTATTTTTTATATCTCTTGTGTGTTCTGCCAAACGTTCCTTCAATTTTCTAGCAGTTTTCCCTGCATAGAATGCTATACAGGAAATGCATGAAGCTACATAAACTACATAATCTGTATTACAGCTACACTTGCCAGGAAAACATAACGTTCTGTTGTATCCAGGAATGACAATATATGAACCATCATCAATAAATTTGCACATTCTACAACAACCATATTTAAACATTTTCAAATTTAGATTTCCGTGTTTGTATGTGGACCTATTCCCACTTTCAAACCAATTTTTCAGGCTTCTGCCCTTAGAATATGTTACAACAGGTCTGTCCCCAAGCTTAGAAACCAATTCTTGGGAATAAGACACACTCCAGTGGTTGTTGAGTATGTCAAATGTATATTGCCCACAAGAATTATTGCACTTTACAACCAAAGCTCCTTGTCTATTCTTCTTAACAGCACTCATCACAATGTTTACCTGTAAACCCATTTTTAAAATGGGTGCAAATATTTTGCCTCGGAATTTTATCTTTTCTTTTTTTAACTTTCTTTAAAAGATCCATGGGGTAACCCCTATCCAAAAACAGTGTTTTCGTGATATGATAATCTTTGGTAGAAGCCAAAGATTTTAAACATGAATGTTCACCAGGGGTCAGGTTGTCTAATCCAATCCAATCGAAGGTTGTAATTCGGTAAAAAAATTTGCATCATCACTGACTAACCTCGAAAGTCTGACCATTTCACCTTTGATAATACTTCTTTTTTGATGTGGGGGATGACAACTATTATAATGCAACATTGCATTAGAATAAGTCTCTTTTCTGTATATGTTGGACCCCCACCTCTTATTAACAAGGCCCTTATAAATATGAATGTCTAGGTAATCAATTCTTTCATAGTTAATCTTATTGTAAATCTCAAGGAAGTGGTGGTTTTACTTATATAATCAAAACATTCCACAAACTCTTCCTCATTTCCTTTCCACAAGATCAGCACATCATCTAAAAATCTAACACACCTCAAAATGGTTTTCATGTGTGTTGAAGTGAATATGTGGACTTTTTCCCACTCTGCAAAGACTAAATTAGCATAAATGGGTACACATTTGGCACCCATTGCTACACCATACATTTGTTGAAACGATTCTCCTTCAAAGTACGTATAATTATTTTTAAGCAAAATTTACATTATTGAAGTAATAGTATTGACACAGGTGCTAGTCTATCATTACCACATAAGGCTTCATGAAAAAATTCCATCTCTTCCTCATGTGGTATTGTTGTAAATAAATTAACCATGTCCACTGTTGCAAAAAACACATTTTCATCAAAATTTAGTGTTTTTAAGGACATTCCGACAATGCCAGAAATCTTTAATTATGTGTGTATGAGAATCCAATATATGCTTTGCATGGTAGTCAATAAAGGCTGATAATGATTCAGTTTTCGACCTACCTGCTGCTGCTATTGGTCTAAATGGGGGATTTGAAACACATTTATTAACCTTCAGAATACTGAAGATAGATGGAGTTACTGGTGTTTCTACTGTCAAGAATTCATATTCATCATTGTCTATTTCCCACTGAAATAATGCATCTAAAAGCCACCAATCAATTTTTTGCATAAGCAACATTAATCTCTGGGTCTATATTATTTCTTCAGCAGCTTAGGTTGTCGAATGCTCAATGATCGACACCTAAGCATCAAAGATTCAAAATCAGGAACAGCCACATAAGCGAATTCTTTCCTGGGGAAAGAATTCGCTTGGCCGTTATCGGGGATTTGAACTTTCCCCAATGTAGAGCGATCTCAGAGTAGTTATATTTAGTTGGGGGTGTGGGGGGCACAGCCCACCACGTCGGGGGGTGTGGGGGGTTGAAACCTCTCACTTTATTTAGGTTGACAAGTTCGACGCTTAGGTGTCGATCATTAAGCATTCGACAACCTAAGCTGTCAAAGAACTAATATAGACCCTTAATCTCATTGTTGGAAATTCTTGAGTATGTAATTTTGTCATTCAGAATCTCATACATTTTACCTATGTATTATATGTATGGCATGACAACAGCCCCCCCCCCCTTCCTTGACAGGTTTCATGATACAATAATTTTTGGTAGAAGCCAAATATTTTAAACATGAACGCTCACCAGGGGTCAGGTTGTTTAAAATGTTCCTATTCTTATTAATCAATTGTCTGAAATCCCTTTCACATAGTTGTTCTAACAAGTGAACAGTAGGATGAGACGATGGAATAAAAGTACTTTTCGTTTTTAATAAGTTCTCACTTCTATAATCGATATGAATTGTTTCACTAAAAAACATTTTTAAATTCAAGTTTCTTGTATACATCTTTAAACTAATCAATGCATCAGCAAGGTCCATTTTAAATTCAGGCACAAAAGTAAAGCCTCTCTTAAAGAGTGTCACAAGATCGAGTGTAGCATCCAAAGCACTAAAGTTAAAAATTTTAAAACCATCATTGTTGTGTATGGCAGGGGGGACCAATATCAATTAGTGCATATTGTCCTTGTAATGTTGTTTGTTGTTGTACCAGTTTGTACCCTTTCTCTTCTGCCACCGTGGGACTGCATTGTCCATCTTTTTCCTCTAGTACTGTTTGTTTTGATTCTTTAGTCATTCGGAACGTGTCAATGGAGGCTGTTCCAAAAAAATGCTCATTCTGAAATGTGTGCGGTTCATCATGCACGCTGTTGTGGTCACATTGACCTCTGTTGTTAATATCATTTAAAGTTTCTCCACTGTTTTTGGGTAGTAGGTACACTGTTTTACTTGCATAGTCTTTAGAGTCTCTTGCAAACTTATGCTGCTTTCTGTCCCAATTTATCAGCCACATATTTATCTAAATCATGATGGATCCCATGGATCTTTTAAAGAAAGTTAAAAAAGAAATAATAAAATTCTGCGGTAACAAATTTGCACCCATTTTAAAAATGGGTTTACAGGTAAATATTGTGACGAGTGATGTTAAGAAAAATAGACAAGGAGCTTTGGTTGTAAAGTACAATAATTCTTGTTGGCAATATATTGTTCACATACTCAACAACCACTGGAGTGTGTTTTGTTCCCAAGAATTATTTTTAAGCTTGGGGACAGACCTGTTGCAACATATTCTAAGGGAAGAAGCCTGAAATTCGGTTAGAAAGTGGGGATAGGTCCACATACAAACACAGAAATCTAAATTTGAAAATGTTTAAATGTGGTTGTTGTAGAATGTGCAAATTTGTTAATGATGGTCCATATATTGTCATTCCTGGATACAACAGAACATTATGCTATCCTGGCAAGTGTAACTATAAAACAGATTATGTAGTTTATGTACAGTGGATATAAAAAGTTTGCACACCCCTGTTAAAATGCCATTTTTTTTGATATAAAAAAATGAGACCACAATAAATCATTTTAAAACTTTTCCCACCTTTAATGTGAGCTATAACCTGTAAAATTCAATTGAAAAACAAACAAATATGTTAGTGGAAACAATATAAAAAAATAAAAAAAACGTACAATACGCTGGATTCATAAGTGTGCACACCCTTAAACTAATACTTTGTTGTGTGTGCCCACACTTAAACTAATACTTTATTTAAGTATCTTTTGATTTAATTACAACATTCAGTCATCTTGGCTAGGAGTCTATCAGCATGGCACATCTTGACTTGGTAATATTTGCCCACTCTTCTTTGCAAAACTACTCCAAATCTGTCATATTGCGAGGGCATCTCTTGTGCACAGCCCTCTTCAGGTCACCCCACAGATTTTCTATTGGATTTATGTCTGGGCTCTGGCTGGGCCATTCTAAGACTTTAGTTTTATTCTGGTGCAACCATTGTTTAGTTGATTTGGATGTTTGCTTGGGGTCATTGTCGTGCTGAAAGGTGAAATTCCTCTTCACCTTCACCTTTCTAGCAGATGCCTGAAGACTTTGGGACAATAGTTACTGGTATTTGGAACTGTTCATAATTCCCCACACCTTGACTAAAGCCCCAGTTTCAGCTGAAGAAAAGCAACCCCAAAATGTGATACTGCCACCGCTATGCTTCACCATGGGGATGGTGTTCTTTTGGTGATGCAAAGTGTTGTTTTTGTGCTGAACGTAGCTTTTGGAATTGTGGCCAAAAAGTTCAACCTTGGTTTCATCAGACCATAATAAGTTTTCCCACATGCTTTTGGGAGACTTGATCTGTTGTTTTGCAAATTTTAGCTGGGCTTGGATATTTTTCTGTATAAGAAAAGGCTTCCATCTTGTAACCCTACCCCATAGTCCAGACATATGGAGAATATGGGAGATTGTTGTCACATGTAGTACACGACCCGTACTTGCCAGAATTTCTTGCATTTTTTGTGATATGATGTATGTCTTTCAGCAGTTATAATAGATAAGGGTCACCTGTGTTTGATTGTCTTTAAGCAGTTACATTAGATAAGGGTCACCTGTGTTTGATTGTCTTTAACCAGTTACATTAGATAAGGGTCACCTGTGTTTGATTGTCTTTAAGCAGTTACATTAGATAAGGGTCACCTGTGTTTGATTGTCTTTAACCAGTTACATTAGATAAGGGTCACCTGTGTTTGATTGTCTTTAACCAGTTACATTAGATAAAGGTCACCTGTGTTTGATTGTCTTTAACCAGTTACATTAGATAAGGGTCACCTGTGTTTGATTGTCTTTAACCAGTTACATTAGATAAGGGTCACCTGTGTTTAATTGTCTTTAACCAGTTACATTAGATAAGGGTCACCTGTGTTTGATTGTCTTTAACCAGTTACATTAGATAAGGGTCACCTGTGTTTGATTGTCTTTAAGCAGTTACATTAGATAAGGGTCACCTGTGTTTGATTGTCTTTAACCAGTTACATTAGATAAGGGTCACCTGTGTTTGATTGTCTTTAACCAGTTACATTAGATAAGGGTCACCTGTGTTTGTCTTTAAGCAGTTACATTAGATAAGGGTCACCTGTGTTTAATTGTCTTTAACCAGTTACATTAGATAAGGGTGACCTGTGATTTATTGTCTTTAACCAGTTACATTAGATGAGGGTCACCTGTGTTTGATTGTCTTTAACCAGTTACATTAGATAAGGGTCACCTGTGTTTGATTGTCTTTAAGCAGTTACATTAGATAAGGGTCACCTGTGTTTGACTGTCTTTAACCAGTTACATTAGATAAGGGTCACCTGTGTTTAATTGTCTTTAACCAGTTACATTAGATAAGGGTCACCTGTGTTTGATTGTATTTAACCAGTTACATTAGATAAGGGTCACCTGTGTTTGATTGTCTTTAAGCAGTTACACTAGATAAGGTTCACCTGTGTTTGATTGTCTTTAAGCAGTTACATTAGATAAGGGTCACCTGTGTTTGATTGTCTTTGACCAGTTACATTAGATAAGGGTCACCTGTGTTTGATTTTCCTTATATAAGGATTGAATGATGTGCTGTTTTTAACTCTGATGATGCCCTAGGTTTACGGTGGGTGAATGTGCTCAGCTCATTGCGTTCTACAATAAATATTTCTTGCTTCTATGAACAGCAGTTTTGGACTTATTTGGCTGTAACAAGCACTTAGTCAGCCTGATTCTACAGCTTGCAGTGGTGATTTTTTTGTTTTTTTTTTCTTGTGAATTTGAGCTTTCAGTATATATCTTGAAAGAAAAGAAAGACACTAGCCACACAGCTAAGAATTTACTGTATATTGCAATGAGGTCATTGAGTTAAAAGCACAACTTGGAAGGGTGGAACACAAAAAGTCAGCTGAGTCAGGAACTGTATCTGAAAGGGTTAAACGTGAAAGGTATGAGGCAGTGTAGTGTTATAGTATGTCAGTCAGGGGAAAATGGTGGCATTATCAAAACAGGGGCACAGGAAAATAATTTTCCTGGGTGGCAAAAGCCAAGGTACCTTTTTTGGCTAGACTTATATAGGCCATAGGTCCAATAGCCTTGTACTGGTTTACCTTCATAAGTGTGTTATGCACTCATGCAACTCCACTTTGTGCAAAGGGAGGTTTGCAAAGTTGCAAAACCTCAACAAAAATGGTCTGAATGTGCAATGGGTGAATGCACATTGGCATTCGCTCATTGCATATTCGACATTGTTTGTGCAGATTGCACTATAGCGAGGATCGGGAAATGATCCCATTCCCCACTGTGGTATGATCTCAGAGTTGATATATTAAAGTAGAGGGGTGTTAGAGGTGGAGCTTGCCCCTGTGCATTACGATGTGTCTTCGACATTTTAGTTCAAAAGTCAATGAATCAACTGTTCAATTTGCTGACTTTCGAACTTCTGAGAATGTCAAAGTTTGAATTTCGCAAATTTGGTTCGCCCAAATGCACGATCGATATTGTCCGTTACGACAATATGAAGGTAAACCCTAGTACCTCCCTATGAACCTAAATAAACCTTAAGAATTCAGTTTGCCTGACAAGGCCACCTGTTGATCTGGCAGATGTCATTATCAGTTAGTTCTCTACCGCTGGGAGTCTCCGAGAAAAATAAATGTGTGAAAATCTTTCCAGTTTTAACAATAAAAGTAATTTCTGCATTTCTTGTTCAGATAATATCGTTTTCTTGCAAGTAACATGATTAATGTTGGTACTGACAGAGCCAGCTAATCAGTTAATCCATTTCAAAGTTGAATTTAATAAATAAATTATACCACAACCAGTTTTGATAACAGTGGAGTATTCTCTTTTCTTGACTGTTATTTGATCTCAGACTAGTTACAACTAAGGGGGGTGGGGGGTATCATCTACATTGCAAAAAAAAAAAAAAAAATACCTGGGAGTTTCACCAAAATTGGTTTGGGAATTATCTTTTTTTTTTATTTTCGTCTGAAGTGAATTTGCCCGATCAATGTGAATATGTAAATCTGGTAATAATTACCACAAATCCAGTACAGCAACAGAGATACAGCAAGGTGAAAGTGCATGTGTTCTGACTTCCAAGATATGTTGGCTTGAATGGGACAAGTTATCCCCACAGCTAGCATTTACAGGCATGATTAATGCCACAGTTCAATCAACACTGCTGGTGTTAATAAGTCTTTTACAATCTTGGCACTGTTCTGTCCTCTTTGTCCTATATTACTGCCATCCCTAATATTTTATTTTTATTTAGTGATGTTATTATTTTCTTTTTTAATGTTTGACCAGGATAGTGGATTAATCCAATGCAGGCCCATTTCAATCACAGCTCGGAAATAAACAATAAAATCAATATGCTAAACAATGCCTAATATAGAATATTGAAATATATAAATAGAAGGATAGCTTAAGAAATGTATACATCAATGAACTAATTCAAACTTATGATAAAAAATCCAACATAATATAGTTAAATAAACATAAGGACATATTAAAAGTGGTCAAATGGTGTGGAAGGAAAACGATGTGGAACAAAAGAACAGTGTGGGTATTGCTGTTTCATTATTAGAGAAAAGCTAAAGCTGGAGAAGAAGGCTTGTTTCTAAAGGAACTGCAACCATGTTTGTTTGACTGTGTAGTTAGTATTGTATGTTAATGATTTTCTTTGGAATTAATAGCAGGTGGTGGGTGCTGGAACTGAGAGGGAAGAACTCACTGATGAAAGCATTTTAAATAGTCTGCATTGTTTGTTTGAGAGCAAAGTGGATAAGGGGTATTCAGTTAAATTCAATGATGTTTTGTTTTAGGTTAAAGAAGGATAATGCAGCAGCTTTTGTTAGAGTTGTTTGGAAGAATAAGTAAGCAGTGGAAATGCATATTGTAGCTGTTGAAGTGCACAAGGGTTAGGTAGAGAGACACTTTTTGACAACCGTGGAGTACAGATAGTTTTAGCTTTTAGATTACTATATGAATTAACATGTTTAAGGCTGAGTTACTTAATTAGTAGGCTCATTGTATTAGTTGGTTATTTTATAGAAAGAGAAATGTTAGTGGTAGGATATTTGCTTTGTGAAGGGTTAATTAGTTAGAAAGTGCATTGCATAAGTTGGTTATTTTATAGAAGGAGAGATGGCAGTAGTGGTAGGATATTTGGTTTGTGAGGGGTTCTGAAAAAATGTCTTGTTTGGTTTTGTTGGTATTTAATGTTAGCTTTTTCCTCTTCTAACAATGGCTGTAGTTTGTGTATGGTAGGTTGGAGGTTCGGAATTTCTAAATTATAGTAAAGAATCCAAATTCATCAATGTATAATGGGTTTGTTTATTTCAATTCAGTAGGAGGGGAACTGGCAAATATACTAAAGAGGATGTAAACTAGCCTTGCGGGGTGCCCATGGTAAAATTCTGTGCAGAAGAGAAGATGTTCCTGCGGATTTAATAAACTCTGTGTAGGCATAGTGTAAAGTGAACACGGAAGATACTGTGGCCATGTACGCGGTACCTCCTTGATAGCACACCATGCATAGTAATGAAGGCATGTCACTGAGGTAGAGCCATGTAACACTGTTATTGAATCAGTGTAGGGAGTGAGTTACTATGTCCAGAGATGAGTAACACACCCCTTGCACTGTCAAACTGCCAGATATCAATGTATGCATGAGTATTTAATATTTCTTTCTTTTTTTGTCTTGTTTGCGCTGCACATAGCAATGGACATGTGCCAGACATCTAAAAATAGAAACTGGGTACATTTAATTATGTATGCAAAGGTGAAGTCTATACATGGGTTTGCACAGCATGCTGCAGTGCTCACCGATGCTTAACCATAGTGTAGAGGTAAATATAAAAGTATACCACCATTCCACACATACACATAGCCAAATGGTTAGAGTGACAGCCGTATGTAGGGTTTGAATACACAGAGAGGTTATTAAGCAGTTATTTTGCAAATACACATTATGAGAATTATTTTTAAATCCTGCTTTGCTGTGCTCAGCTAAGCTCTGCTAAACACCGTTAAGCCTTGTCAAGCACTGCATAAACAAGGAATGTTTAGCAGTGCTTAGCTGGTTTGTGCATTGCTAAGCGGTGCGAAGCACTGCTAAGCAATATCAGTTTAAACATTGCTCAGCTAAGCTGGTTTGCACACCACTAAGCATTGCTGAGCATTTCCAGTTGAAGCACAGCTCAGCTGAGCTCAGTGGATTTGTGTGATGCTAAGTGATACGCTGCATAATTAAAAATTGCTTCATGGTGGTAAAGGGTGAGAAAACAGCCTTATTTACATGCAACAGATGGGAATACAGCAGAAGGAGTTGGAGTTTGAACTTGACAGGAACTATGGCAGGTATTAGAGCAAGTGCATGCTTCCAGTTGCAGTGGTGGGGCATTCTGGAGTCCAGCATCATGGCTGGACTCCTTGTGAAATACCATGACTTCCATCTGCTGAAGGGCCAGTACCAGGGATCAGAGTATAAGTCAGAAGCCTGGGAGCAGCTGGTATGTGATCTCACCAGTGTAACAGGTATACCCCACACAGGTGAGAAGGTCTGTCTTCATTATGACGATGTGAAGCGAAGGAAGTGGGGACTACTGGACACCTGGATACAGGATTCTTGGGACAGGAATGCCCCACAAGTTTGTAAGCACTGTTAGCATTGCTTTACCAATACGTAATCAGAATGTGTGATAGACAGGTATGCATAATGATGAGCTTCTCTCCCTACAGCTGCAGAGAAGCGAGCTTGCAACCTAGAGGCCCATGCAGGGTGCCTGGATAGGTTGCACCGTGAGTGTGGTGAGTACAGATGTATCTTGCAATTTATAATCATATAAGCAAGAAAGAGTAAATTATTAACTGCCATTAGGTATATACAGTTATGATTGTATTGCAATGAATGTGGTCATACATCTAGACTGAAATAAGTTAGTAATGCCACGTATAGTTCAATAAAGAGGAAAGCATGAAACCTGTTAAGGAAATAAAGTTTTTTCCTGCATTAATTGTAGAATTACAGCCGTATTGCAACACCTGCATTATATGAAATGTTCTGCAATAAAGACTTGAAAATATACCAATAACTGCATGAAGTCACCTCTTATAAAGATGTGTTGTGCAATGTGTGTGTATTTTGGGCTGTTGTTCATGAAATCTACTATTATATCTGCTCTGAACTAAAAACACAAAGAATACCACTAAGTGACGGAAGGTTAGCTAAGAAAGAGTTTTCTGCTAAACTGTAGATTTAGAGTTGTACTACAAGATATATGCATCATGATATTTGTTCTGCACTAAGATCTGAAGCAATACCAGGAACACCCAAAGTATATTGTGTATATCAGGATTGTCTTGTATTAACCATTGCATTTCAGCTACATGCATTCCTGCTCTGATGTATGGTGCTGCAAGCAAGTATGAAACTGTAAAAGCTGTAGAAGGCTAATATACCATCTGCAACTGTATATGGGTCAGGTAGCCAATCCAGCACTCCAATATGGTTTGTACACATCACATATAGTTCCTCCCACTAGGGGTTTATTTTCTACACCTGCATTCTGTGTATTAATGTACAGTTCACTTAGTATCTCTGTCATGCATGAATCACATGCACATGTGTTCAAGTGTCACTGTAGTCTTGTATAACACTCTACCACTATTACCAGGTCATACTTTGTTACCAGGTGAGCTGTATGCAAATATCAGTCAATCAGTATGCAGCAGGGACTTAGTAGCTCAGTTAGATAAATGCTAGGTCTGATGTGCATTTTTTCACACACAGACCAGGGTTTGAATCTTGTGACAAGTACTTCTATATATTATTGAATCAGTTATGTATTGTTAACAGATGTTTTTCCCACAGGAATTACAGGTAAATGGGTGCAGTAGATCTTAGTATGGGTTAATAATTTGTGAGTTCAGATGTAACAGAGTGTTAACAGCATTGCTCAGCAATCTGATAAGACTTCAGAAAATAAAGTCAACAAGTACAATACTAATAAAAGTTAATACAATAAATAAAATGTGTAATCTTGGTATGGCTGTATGCCTGGTGTGTCTGTGAATGTCTGCTGATGGTCTAACCCCATTCCTGCCAAGGACAGCATGATAGTCGTAAACTCTCTGTACTGTGCACAAAACATGTCCCTCAAGTGTCATGCTGTCACAGACTCTAATCACTGTTGCCCAATCCCTTTGTCACAGATCTACCGTCAACATAATTATGTCAATAGCACAGCCATACTGCATCAGTCTACCGTACACCTTAGTAGTCATATATGTCCCTCTGACATGTAATAGACCTCTGTAGTTGTGTACCTCTAGGAGTTACAACTTGGCCCATACTGTCCCACATCGATAGCTTGAGAGGTATGTACATGTTACAGAAGCTATAGGGCACTGTTATACAAAAAAGGAAGGTTAGAGTTGTAGAGTATATAACAGTACTGTTACAAACTATATACTAGTATTAATAAACTGTATTTCTTTCTTCCCCCACCTCTTGTCTTCATCATAATTTATTATTGTTGTACATCGGTAATGGTTTATTATTAACATTTGTTGTTCTCAAAACATTATGTTGGGCTTTGTGTTTTATTATTGTTATGTATTACAATGGTTGCATACTAACATATCTTGTTGAATTACCTATGTTGTTGGCCTTATGCCATTCCTGTTCCTGGCATGCTGTTACTATACTGACTTTTATCTCACTTATTATCATGCTCTATATACTATGCAATGTTATGTTACTGGGTTATTTGCAAAGTACTGGCATGCTATTATAACTAACTACAATGACAACCTATACACTTTGAAATACATCAACACCATAGCTCAACTGGGTAGGCCGGTTCCCGGTGATCCACATACCTTACCTCAGCCAGTCGTGGCACCATGTCCCAGCACATCTGAGACCCAAGCCAGTGGTGACCCCTCCTCTGGCCCTACACCACCTATGGGTGGAACAGCCTCAGGGGGCAAGGCCCATCTCACTCTGGGAGCAGGGTAGGAGTGGGGGTTGTCACCTAAGATCAGCTACTGGTGATGGTGCACAGGATAGCACAGTGTGGCTATGAGAACCACCTGCACTGGATTGAGGGTAGAATGGCCAGCCTCCAGGGGCAAGGTGGCTCTGGAACCCAGCCTTCAGAACAGCCACCTTTGGGGCAGTGAAGGGGAAGTGTTGATTGCCAATGGGTGGGGAGCTCAGTCACACTGCTGCTGTCTGAGGGCACATGGCCCTCTGATTCCACAACACCTTCCCCATCAAAGGTGTTCACTCCCCACCATGTGTCACACACCACCCCTGTATGCTGTCTTATCTGTCTTGTCAGTCTTGTCTGTCTTGTCTGTCTGAAAATGCAACCTCTCCTATCCAACTTACCTCTCCAAATGTACTTATATCCCTTCCCCAAAATCCCACTCTCTCCTTAAACAAAAATGATCACCTGTACCAAAAAAACTATATCACCTCATACATAGTTCTCCATTTCACACCCATGTCCACTGGATACAATGAATTATTAAATGAATAAATCAACACAGTTATGTTGCCCTCACCCCTCTCTCTCTGGGGTGTGAGGCTCCAAATTCCAAATTATGTACAACCTGTACAGTTGCTGCTGTACAAGAAATGGAGAGCTATGATCCTTTCCTACACCCTTTGTGCACATGCCTACCTGCCTTTCAGAATGATTTTCCCCTGCTTGCTGCCATTTCACCACTTTCTTATCACCCCTTTTTTCATTTATTTAAAATTAGTGTGGGTTTAAGTGGTGCACTGCACAAACCCACTTAAAACTGCCTTAATCATCTTATGTGTTTCTGTCAGTGTTATGTACATCTGCAGAATAATCACCCTTGCCATGTCTCAGACCCAGGCTCCTGTCAACTAGGGCACAGTGTATTAGCCCACTAGGCCACTCACTTCTGAAGTAAAACTGGTGTTTCCATCAACATATCCTGATTGCCACTGACACACTGCAAGTGCATATAATGGAAAATTGGCAGTGTACTTGGAAGAGTGATGCAAACACTGCACCAGTACACAGCCAAATAAATAATAATGGATGTACGTGAGGCTTTGGATAGCAGGTATAGCTGTCATCTTTACAGACAGTTGGAGAATGTCCACAGTTGTGTTTGGCACAGATTTCACAATAACGTATGTGTCTGCTAAATTATTGGTGATTCATTAAAGATTGAGGTTAAAAGATGATGACATACATTTCAGTGTCAACACCTCATACCCATCAGAGAACACACACTAATGTAATTCCAGTGTCACAAACTGTATGCATGCCCATATATCTTGCAAATACACCTGCTGCATCACTAACTTAGTAGCTCAGTCTGTTAAATGCCTTGCATGTAGTGCATTTTGCCACCCAGAGTGCTGGGTTTAAATCCAGTGCATTGCACTTCAGTTACATTCTTGTGAATACAGCAAATAATGACTGAATCATGCAATTTCCACCAAAACAGGTTGCTGCTACTCAATTAACTGCTACTCATCTTAGCAAGTCAAAGGCCCGTAGGTAGGGGCACACTGCACATATTCATATAGCCTACTACTCTCTGACTGGCACTGTTACATAACAGATGTACCTTAGCCACATGCCTCAACTGGGCTGTTATGGGTGCCATCACCCTGGCTGTGCTGTAATGACAGAGATGACACCAGAGATGACACTTCTCCCTCAGTGACACATACAACTTGTTGTCCTCCAAAGTTTTTACACTCCCCACTATGAGTCCTAAGCAGCAGCTGCAGACTACACATGCACAGCTGTATGTTAGCTACCTGCCACAGACCTACCACACCTCACAACTCCCTAGAACAAGGGATCCATGCAACACCCATACAGAAAGGGGTGGGGGGCAAACGTCAAGCAACAGTGACATGTGTCACCTTCTGCCCCTACAACATTCAAAGCTGATAGACCAGCAGCTACTGCAGCAGCATGCATATTCTGATGGTATGACATCTGACACTCACATGTCTCTTCCCCCTTACTGACCTCAACCCACAATGTTTAAAACTGAACTCTCAGGTAATCACAAAGTCATTTGACAATGGCCAAACATAGCATGCAAAACTGTGAACATACATCATAAATCTCAACAATGGACATCATCTGTACCTACACATTGCAAACCTGAAGTCTCCACACCTCACTAATGTCCATCTCACAGACTAAGAAAGAGGCCAAGGCCTACATGAAGGCTTTAAATATTGCACTGTTGTGCCATGTCATTGTCTAATGAAAGTGCTACCCAGCTGTTCTGGATGCAATTAGCAAGTCTGAGACATGGATTGGTGCACAGGCAATCACCTCTTATTGAGTATTACCTACAAAAGGCAAGCAGCTGCCTATGGACAAAAGGTCTGTAACTTGCTTTCCCAAGACAGACTGTGATTTCAGAAGCATTTTTCTTGAGGATCTGTGTGAAAAATGATTCCATCACACTACCAGGTATGTAATACAAGTCCCCATATAATGGTATGCAGATGGGAGGATACAGTTATGGGGAATAGAGATTACAACAGTAGGCCTGTAGTACATCTCTAGGAATGCCATATTGGTGATAGTGTGCTGTCCAACAGCAACAGGCATGTCTCTCAAGTGTGTATGCTGTCACTAAAATCACAGCTTTAACCCTCTCACTCCCTCCTACAATGGTCGGCTCCTGTACAAATGCTTCTGAATTGTGTGTTAAACATAGTGACAGTAAATAAGGGTGGACACAGCTGTCATATCAAATGATGTGCTGTCATTAAGCTCCTCTCAGTCTGTGAATGCTACACAGGAATAGTTCAGACATTGCACAGGTGCCCTGACTGTCCCTGATGTACTCTGGCTAGGTCACTGTTTTGTTGACATTCATACCTCATCACTTAATAGCTATAGCTAGCATACCTGGCAACCCCCTACAGCAGGAATTCAGATCATAGTCATTATTAGTGGGGGGACACAGGCCCAACCTCAGTGACAGAGTGTACATATTGGTCATACAAAGTAAGGGTATAAATACAGTAACAGATATTACTGTAGCATAACTGTTTACTGAGAGTTCTGGTGTGTGACAGCCAGATTCTTTACATTCTGAGAACAACCAACAATTATTGTCCAACAGTTTGCCAGACATACAAATGTTTCTGGCAAAAGGACCTTATAAATCAGGCACACGTACACACTCCACAAACATCTGCATACTGGAGAAGTAGGATGCCTAAAGGGAAGATACCCTACAGTAAGTTTGCATTGCTGTCTGTCATTGTGGCACACAAATGTTGCAGGACTGTCCCCATATACTTGTAATAACACACACCTATTTGTTTGACAGTGGCTGTATGAGATGGTACTGGGACATTGCCCATAGGGGACACACCACAGTAGATGGCATTGATGGGATGGAGACATATAGCACACTCTGTCATGGCACACGGGGACATAACCGGTATTGCTACTATGTTGCTGATAGCCACATACATAGTGTGTTAATAGATGGTGAGGTATGATGTGGGAGGTAGCAGTGGATAGCTCAGGCAAATTTGGATATGCAGGGTTTGTACGTAGTGGAGAGCAATGTATGTGGTCCTGTGAGGTCTACTCTTCTTGTCTTTCAAAATGATGTATAGACGGAGGCATCCGCCATTTTCAGCTGCTGAAAATGATGTTATCCTGGATGGCCTCAGACTGCATCACAACATTCTGCTGTCCAGGAGTCAGCAGAATTGTGACGAACATGCAGCACTGTGGGCTGACCTCATCACATCAGTCAACCAAGTAGGGCTACAGGACAGAAAACTATGAGCAGGCCCAAAACCAGGCAACAGATATGGTAAATGCTGCACGGCAAGGGTCACTGCTGTGGCCAGGGACCGTTCTGCCACCGCTGGAGGGTCTGCAGCAGAACAACCATTCTTGGCTACAGAGGAATTCCTGACAAACCTGGGATCAACCACCAGCTCTCTAGCATCCATCACCCCATACATCATGGAGGTGGGTGCCATAGCATCCACAGCAAAGGAGCACCAGGTAAGCCTGCTGTGTTCATCACTATAATACTGTATCAGTCATTCTGGCAGCCTCTCATACCAGTACATGGATGGCAGTTCAATGTATCACAGTACCTACTGTAGATGTTTATATACGCACATATTATCCTGTAAAATGCCACATTTGGTATTGCTGACAATACCTCTCCTTCACATTTCCATAGATACATCAGGTGTCTAACATCCTGTACCCGTTGAGTGTGATACTTGATTTCTTATGGATCATATATACCCTAAGACTGTTTAGGGCTATCATTTTGCTGTAGACACAACTGATATGCTTAGCCAGAGTACAATACTTGTATGTTCATTTTTGGAAGGGTTAACTGCAGTGCATTGAATCAGTAATCACAGTGAAGGTCTATGTAGTCTGCTATACAGGGGGCAATAGCATGTTCAAGACAGGTGCACTGTGTTTTAGGTGTAGGTCTATCACATACAGTGAGATATTGCTTATATCACAGGTGTATAGTACTGGCAACATTAAGCAGACATAGCTGCAGTGCATGTTATAAAGAGCCTGTTTTGTCTATGTATGTCGTAGTCTGCTTGTGTGTTGTGCATGGGATCAGAAATAAGATGCGGTATGTGTAATGCAGTTGTGGCACCTCACCTGTATATGTGTGTGTGTGTGTGCGTGTGTGTGTGTGTGTGTGTTTGTGTGTGTGTGTGTGTGTGTGTGTGTGTGTGTGTGTGTGTGTGTGTGTGGATCACCATACATAATAGCGCAGGTAGTAATATATTTATTTTGTCTTCCTCCTCACAGGTAACTGTGGGGGTTGAAGTCTGTCCCCCTCACAACCTGATGTCAGTGTCTCATCAGACTCTGATGATGTTGGCCATAGTGAGGCACAGGTAGGATTGCTGAGGGCTGAATCTGTCCCATGGGTTGACATCCCCATTGTCCACACACACAGTGAGTATACCCCCACATACACAGTCCTCTGTGGCCACAGATATCAGACAGTCAGAGTGTGGCAGCATTAAACAGGAGAGTGTGGCATCAATGGCATCAGTGAGTATAGACACTAGCCATAGCCAGAAAGCTGGTGAGGTCCCACACAGGGAGATTAACATGGGTGCTTGAAAGAGGACTGCTGCCCATCCACCACCTATCACAGGTGTTACATCATGGGTCACTTGACGCATGTTTCGGTCCATCATGGAGGCACAGGCACATTCCGAATGCAACTCCAGATGGATGCTCAGGATAATGGATGCATCACTGTCTGACATCTGTGACTCCCTCCACTACATTGGTGATGCCATGCATTGTTTCACTGATGTAGTAGACAGATGATGGGGTGAGACATTGTCAGTCCTTGACCACACATTGTCTGTGCTAGAACATGTGGTTGGACTAGGGCATCAGGCACGTGGTTGTAAGTCAGCAACAACATCTGCTGAGAGTCCACATGGCCATGCAACTTCATGCTCCCATAGTGGCAGTATCTCCAGCACTACAGAAGGGGGTGTGCTGTCTGCACCACGACATGGCAGGCCATTGGCACGTGGTCCTGAGCAGCAGACTCCAGTCACCATTAGTGACTAGTACTATATCTGACCCTGGGCATGGGGGTGCCAGTGCCACTCCTGACAGATCCAGTTCCTGTGTTCATAGCCAGAGATGGTGAACTGTACATTCTGCCATGTATGGACCACAGCTGTCCAAAATACCCATGTCTAGTGTTAGCACATGGCTTGACTGTGTATACACACACACACACTCAAGCATCACTGTCACATGCAGGTCACCAACAGACATAATGGCACCTCTCCATGGTGCAGCTGATCAGCAACCCTTCCTGACTCACACACACAATGTCAACTGTTTAGCACAGTCTAGGCCTCTGACACCACCACACCACACCCTGTGCATGTGAGGATACCTGTGCCACATCCCTGCCATCCATACCATCGATGCAGGGACATGTAAATATGCGTTTTATGCACAGGGTGATTATAATACATTACATGACATTTTTGTAGTGCATAGCATTATGCCATGACAGGTGCTGTATGCTGGCATGTGTCATGACTACATATCAAAGTGTCTGTACCTTTGTTGCATGACGTTAGATTGGCAGTAGTTTTGCAGACTGAGAGGTGTCTATCAGAACTTTATATGTTTAAGTTTCAGGAGTCTGAGTGACTACACTGTGGAGACTTATAGGCAATAGAGCAGCTCAGGATGGCATGGTAGCAAAGCAGAAATATGACATTATTAAGATATGTCTGTATATGTGCATGGTTACCTAAGTGCATATGTGTAGAACAGTGAGTCAGGGACAATGGGGGTGGATAGCATAATCCTGTATACATACTCCATGACAAGGCATCCTACCCTTGATACATGTCACCTGGGTGTGCTGTACCTACAAATATAGGTGATGGCAGATAGCATTTATGCCTAAGTAGATGTGGGCTATTTATGGCCAGCAGCTACTCTGTGACAAGGTATGCTACCCTTTATACATGTCACCTGGGTATTCTGTAGCTACAGATGTATGTAGTGGTGGATAACATTTATGCCTAGGTAGATGTGGTCTATTTAGGACCAGCAGCTACTCACAGGACCTTAAAATGTATAACCATTGCACACAAATAGGTGAGACTGGCACACTGCTGCAAGGGAAGATATGTACACATCCACACACAGAGTTGCCTTTATTGAAATTAGAACCCTACCTATCTAGGTAGTATACACTACAACGTTAAGCAGTTATGGCATGCTCCATGGATCTTATCTATTTTGAGAGTGTCTGCCAGCGCTGTTAAGGTGGATGACATCATCAGGCCTTGTAAAGGAGGACAATGGGGGGGGCTGAAAGGTAGGCACATGGTCTTAAAATGTATAACCATTGCACAAATATAGGTGAGGCAGGCAGACTGCCGCAAAGAGATATATTTGCACACATACAAAGAGTTGCCCTTATTGAGATTAGAACCCCCTATGTATCCAATAGTATACACTATAGAACTAAGTACTTATTGCATGTGCCACAGAGCTTATCTGTTTTGAGAGTGTCTGCCAGAGCTGTTAAGTGGATGACACCAGGAGCTGTTGACAGGAAGGCCAATGTTGTGGAAGCTGCTAGTCACAGGGCTTTAAAATGATTGACTATTGCACAGGTATAGGCCTAATGGGCATCTCTGTACTGCTGTATAGGGAATATCTACATACACACACAAGGCAGCTAATGTGCGATTAGAACCCTTGCCTACCTACTATTGCACACTACAGCTCACAGGATAGTTGCACATGCCACCGGTTACTTTTGGCATACCTGTGGCTGCAGTCACAGTACTTGTGGGTTATGCAAAGTGGTCTTGCATTACACAGCCTGCATGGCCAGCAGAATGAACCTACTTTAAGCTGTTATTGTATCTAGTCTAGTGTTGTAGAGGTGGCATACCTATTAATATCCCTGCTATGTGTGAACAGATACCAGTATCCCCACTTCTTGCCATTTGTGGTTTTCCAGGTGGAGAATTGTCTAGTGACAATATGATCCTTCCAAGTCCTGCATTGCAGCCATTGCACATTACACCACCTGCTCACCATTGTCTGTCTACAGTTTGGAATTCCATAGGCACAGAGTTCTGTAATTGGGTGGATTATTTGGTCTTTTACCATCAGACAACAGTTGTGTGTGAAGGTGCAGTTAACCCCAGCATTCTGTATGTAGGTATGGACACTCGTGCATCCCCATACACACACACACACACACACACACACACACACACACACACACACACACACAAGTATATATATATATATATATATATATATATATATATATATATATATGTGTGTGTATGTGTGTGTGTGTGTGTGTGTGTGTGTGTGTGTAAATCACATGGATGTCAGCTTATATGTAGATGTTTGTATGCATTATGTAACTGTGTTTTATAGATATATGTGGAGGGTGTACATCACTGTACATCTTTATGTGGCTATACACACACACACACATACACACACACACACACACACACACACACACACACACACACACACACACACACACACACATATATATACTTTCTATCTATATATAAATATATATATATCTATATCTAATCTATCTATCTATCTATCTATCTATCTATCTATCTATCTATCTATCTATCTATCTATCTATGTGCCAGATACTGATAGATAAGGGTAATCATGTCTGAGGGGGATAGGGAGGGACAGATATGTATACATAGCTGTCTGTATGCACAAAGATATAGTCACATCTCATTTCTTTAGGCAGATGAGGCAGCGGACATGTGCTGAAATTAACTAAGTGTAAGAGCATGCCCAGTGTGACTGTTAGTACTTACAAGGTGACTCCAGGCCAGATCTACTTGTACTCCAGTCTGGGATTTTGTGCCCTACAGCCAGTTGGCTCCTGTACCTGATTCAACAGTGCAGCACCTCCCTGATATTATGTACATGGGATTCCCCGGCTGTGTACTGAAAGTAATATATAACTCATACCTAGACAGTGTACAGATTGTAATGGACTGTACAGGGTTTTGCATCATATGTCTGGTGCATTTTACATAGCATTGTGATTTTCTGGTACATCAGTGGCAAATCATAATAGAGTGATATTTGGAACTGATGACAGACATTTGAGTTACTGACTCCATACACACCAGGGGACCCATGCTACTGCATGACCTGTTATTCTCTGCACTTTCTTTATTTTTCTGGCCACTAGTTCATCCTTCTCCTTATATGTGGGCCATTGTCCCACTCCTGTTCATGGCTTTATCCATATTTCCTGCTCTAAGTGGTTGTAGATATGCTGTGACTGGAGTACATGATGCAACACCACAAACAAGGTTACAGACTTCACACCTCTGACTGAACATTTTGCAGGATGTCCAGCATTCCTCCTCATATGTATGCGCTGCTACTCAGACAGTTGTGTTTTTTTTTTGTAATATGCTACTAAATGGTGCCCAATAAATACTGACACAGTTATGTGATGGCCTTTACAACCTGCTACCACTCTGACTTGTTACAACCTCATTGGTGAGATCAGATCATAAACTAATCTCTCTGGAAGTCCATATCCCGCCCCCACCCCAGATAAAAAATACCACAGTGAAGAACTTCTCAAAAGCCGACTTCACACTTCTTAAGACTGGTGTGGTTTCTTTCAAGGCCCCCGAGCCAGTGGAAACCATTACTCAAGCCGCTGAATCACTTACAAATGCCTTCTACCAGCACCTCCAGGACTGCATGGATCAAGCAATCCCAAACAAAACAAAGACTCTTTGCACCAAAGGCAAGCGCCCAGTCTGGTGGACCCCAGCCATAAACAAGCTCTACAATAAAAGGAGAAAGCTACTACAAGATAGAGCAAAATCCTTAAAAGGGAAGACACCCCTGATCATTATAAGTAAAACACTACGATCACTCATAAAATCATCCAAGGCAAATTTTGAGAGAAAAGTCGCTAAAGACTCAAAAGACAATCATAAGGCCTTTTTTAGCTATGTTAGGAACCTGGGAGGAAACTCCCAGATATGCTCAGAATTAGTTCAAAATTATGTAAAAATCACTGAACCAACAGACATTGTCAAAATACTGGCTGACAGGTTCAGTGCAAATTTCTCCCCCCCTCCCCCCCAAAAGGAGAGATATCTATACCAGCGGATTGTAGCCCCCCTAACATCTCAAATGCTCAGGTGAAAACTGCTCTCTCCAAGGCGAAAAACACAGCATCTATGGGACCAGATGGTGTCCCCGGGTGTGTGCTCCACGAACTAAATGAGGAATTAAACCCGCAGTTAGGGCAACTGTTTAATCTTAGCCTCACTTCAGGATACGTACCCAAGGAGTGGCGTATGGCAATTGTGGTCCCACTTCACAAAGGCGGTGCCTCCACTGACCCTGGAAATTACCGCCCCATCAGCTTAACAAGCCTGGTCTGCAAAGCTATGGAGAGGATCATAATGGAACTCATAAATAAAGACATAGGGGACTTACAGACATTGGATCCAACCCAGTTTGGCTTTGTCAAGGGCAGATCATGCCTTTTAAACTTGGTTGACTTTTTCGAAACAGTCACCAAGGCCATTGACGAGGGCAAGGCAGTCCACACAGCCTACCTTGACCTTGCAAAAGCTTTTGACACAATACCCCACTCGGGTTTCATTGAAAAACTCACCAGCTTAAATGTAAACCCATACATCACAAGATGGGTTGCAAACTGGCTAAGTGACAGAACCCACAGGGTGAGAGTTGCTGGCGCCATGTCAGACTCCAAGCCGGTCACAAGTGGTGTCCCACAGGGCTCAGTTCTGGGCCCCCTCTTGTTTGGCATCTACTTTTCAGAAGTACAGGCAAACACAAGAGGATTATGGCTGACAAAGTTTGCAGATGACTGCAAGCTGGGCGCCATAGTTGAAAACACATCAGACACAGATATCCTTCAGAAGGGTCTCATAGAAATGGATAACTGGTGCCAGAGCCATGGCCTAAAGTTAAACGCCAAAAAATGCATAGTCATACCCTTCGGGAAAAACAAGATTACCCCTAGCTACCATATAGGTGGCAATCCACTAAGCACAGAAGAGGTTATCAGGGATCTGGGGATCCAGGTTGACAGCAAGCTTTCGTTTGACACTCACGTTGCCAAAGTAGTTAGGAAGACCTTCTATATTGCCCACCTGATCATGAAGGGATTCACATCTAGATCAAGGGAGGTCATTGTTCCCCTGTACTCATCACTCATCAGACCGATGATTGAGTACAACGCCCCATTTGGAATGTATCTGACCCGACACCTGCAGCAATTGGAAAGGCCCCAAAAGTTCCTCACCAAAAGGATAAAGGGTCTCAAAAATATGTCTTATGCCACCCGACTGAAGGAACTCCAGCTCTATTCAGTCGCATACCGTCTGCTCAGAGGTGACCTGTGCCTGACATACAAGGCCATGTCCAACCCGGAATTAATGAACATGCTCCACCTCAAAAAATCCAAATCCATCAGAACTACAAGAGCAAGAGACTTAAACCTTAACACAGTTATAAATAGGATGTGCTGGAGGGACAGATTCATCACCCAGAGACTCCCTATGCTGTGGAACAAAATCCCGGTACATGTGAGGCAGAGCACCTCGCTGGCTTTGTTCAAGAGAAATCTTGACCAATGGATGGGAGATCGCAGATTTACCCCAGGGATCACCTCAGTGTCACTGCTGGACAGAGGCACGGCAAAATAATGAGCATAGTATCCTTCAAACTTAAGGGGTGGTGAAAGCCACAAAAACTTTGGGCTAGGCTTATAAATGCCCTAGGACAGATAGCCTAGTATGAACCTATGAACCTATGAACCTATGAACCTGCTGTTGTACTAGCCACCTTCTAGGTTACTTAGAGCATATGTAATGTCCTTAGCTGTGGCCCCCTGTCCCTCCATTGTCTCTGTCCTTGTCTCTCACATGAAAAATTGTAGGTGCAGCCAGTGTTGAACCATGAACACCATCATCCATGCTAATGTACTTTGCCCACTGAGCCACATCATCCACCAGAAAGTTAAGTTTAATTCTTGACACTATCAGCAGCAGACAGACATACACTTTGGCCCCTGCATATTGTGGAAATAGAACATATAGCTAGGTTGTTAGGGGCAGCCCTAAGATTGTGTGGTCTGCTGCTATAACCTTGCAAACAAACTGTTACTGCAGTTGTATGGGAACATGGCTGTGTCGGGGATACTGGACTCTAGCATTGACAGTTGTGCGTCTGTCCTATAACTCCGCTGTTTGGCATTTCCCTTGCATAGTGCAATGGGTTTTGCTGCCTTGTGGCCTAATTCATATTATGGTGCAGCCAGTATTGGATAGAGTTCCTGTTGTCCCACATAGGCCTTGGTTCTCTGCAAGCAGCTCAATAACTCACTCTATTCCCTTGCATACATGCAGTAGCTACATACATATGCTACCATAGTCTAGTACCCCATAAATTTGTTGTAAAGGAGAGTGACTTACATTATGAATGCAGTTGTTGAGATGACTGAGCTTCAGGGCTGACTCTGATGCACACAGTACATAGCCCATACATGGTGAGGTACAGGTTGTGTAGTGTGGCTGGCATTCTTTTTACTAGGTATTTGAGTCAGAGTGAGGTGTCAGTCCCTGGGACCCTATGTTGTCAGTGTATGTACTATGCGTTGCTCTTTGCCAAGGCCAGAGCATACTGGGGATGCCTACATCTGCCTACAGGGACAGCCTCAGGGGGTCCTCTGAGTCCCCATGTGGCTGTGGAGACCTTAGAATTGGTGGGGGGCTGTGTGTCCCTTTCCTGTAATGATCCTGCTGCAGATGTTTCCACAGGATCATATTGTGTAGCATGGCACAATATGTGAACTTCTGTGCACATGTGGCTGGAAAGTACTGCAGGGCTCCACCAGCTATATTAAGGCAGCGGAACCATGACTTGAGCAGCCCAAACACATGCTCTGTGTTGTTCCTAGTTTGGGCATGTGCCTCATTATGATGTTCTTCTGTAGGTGTGCGTGCATTTCTGATGGTTATCATCATCCATGGTTGTAGTGTGTAGCCAGCATCCCCCAGTAGATGGCCATATGGGATGTCCCCCCTGGCAAACATCTAGTACAGTTCTGATGTGTGCCAGATATGGCAGTCATAATAACTGCCAGGGCTGCCAGCATACACACTCATGATAATGCCCTGGACATTGCACAGGATCTGGCAGTTGATGGAGTGATACCCCTTGCAGTTGACATAGACTCTACCCTCCTTACCGGGGGGGTGCTTTGATGTGTACTTGAGTGCAGTGCATGGCACCCAGTACATCAGGGTAGTGTGCTACATGGTAGAAGAAATGCATACTTTTGGCCCTCTCCTCAGTGGTGTGGGGTAAATAAATGTGCTCACTGGCATGTGTTTGCATGGCAGCCAGGAAATGGTGGAGTAACCTGGATGCAGATGCCTGTGAGACCCCCATTATGTCCCCAGTTGGTCTTTGAAAAGTACTTGTAGCTAATACTCTAAGGGCTACACACACCTTTGTTTCCACTGGGATGGGTACCCCTCTGATTGGGGCAAAGAACGGCGAATTCTTGTAGTATGTCATTGTCTACCCTGTAGTACTCTACAATCTCCAGCTCATGTAGATCTTAGAACGTTACCCTGAGCCTGAACACTCTTCTCCTTCTCAGTCTAGGCCTATTGTCCACAGCATCATCAGCACTGACCTCAGCCTCTAGCACATACAGATGTAGTAGAGCAACAGCAACCTCTAGCATTCTGTCAGTTAAAATTCCCAAGTCTGTATTCCAATGGTGCAGACTATGTGGGCAAAATCAGATTGTAGGGTGTATGCATACTTTATAGTGGTGTGCTGCAGATGCAGCCTGTGTGATTGGCTAACTATGATGCATTCCAACTGCCAGTTATATCACTGAGGGGTTTGAATGGCCCAGTGTCAGTGAAACAGGGTTTATTAGTCATTTATATATGATGAGCTTTCCCAGGCTATTTCCTTTTTATTTTTTTTTTAAATGTCTTCTCTGCTAAGCACTGTGGCACAGCAAGCAAACTATCAGTGCTAGTATAACACTAGTATAACCTCTGGACACACCACCATGCACAGACATGCTCAGCATAGCTCAAACCAGCTAAAACACATGTCCTGCAGCTAAACAAAGCTTAGCAGCACTGGACACACACACCTGCTTAGCTGAGCTGAGTGGCATGCAAATGGGCACCACTGAGCTCCAGTCCACTTAAACCTATTTTAACACACCTCGTTTTGATGTCAGCTAGCTTTTCTGTGGACACCAACATGGTTCTGGGGCTACATGGCTTTTAAATGCGGACACAGTAGCCCATTTTTGCTATTCAGTAACCCCAGCTCATTTGCATACAGATGGGTGCACAAAACCTGAATACTTCACTATTCCAGGGCCTGCCACCTTAGCAACCACTGAAATCTACCATTGTAAATACTGCCTGCAGGGCTCTATAATGACAGGTCTATGTTAAATCAACGAACGCTTAAAAATGTGAATGATGATTTATCGAACCCATGTAAGCGAAAGCTTACCATCTCAAACGCTTAGAACAACGATTTTTTTCATTGTTCCACAAAAAAAAAATTAAAACATTACAAGAAAGGCTTTGACTTAAATATACCAACTCCAAGATCGCACTACAGTGATGAAAACGGCAAAGTAACGGAAATGGCCAAGCAATTTCTTTCTCAGTGAAAGAATTTGCTTATATGCCGTTTCGCTATTTTGCCTTTTTGTGCTTTCAAGTTCAATCAAGACACATTCAAAAGAATGCCTCTTTGATCATTTAATAGGAACACTAATGCATTACTCTCACATCTGTGTTATTTTTACTTTTTAAACTTTGTAATATTTTTTTTTCCATAATGGCATGTTTGGGCACTGCTGTTTGCCACACAAACGTAATATGGGTATTAAAAAAAACATTTATTTTATATTATTTTGCATTGTTTTTGGACACAAAGGACATAGTTTTGCAGATATCTGTGCCTACTATGACATTTCTGACCTTCTAAATGGGCATTTACAGTCCCTGTTCAATTTTTACTTTCTTGTATATGGAACGTTTCCATGTACACTTCTAACACCAACACCAAATCTGCAAGAATACCTATCTGCTCCTGGATCGCAAAAGCACCTAATTTTCATGCAGTTCACTTGCTTATTAGGTGATTTGCATACAACAGACACTTCTGTATCCATACACTCATGCACACCCCTCTGTTCTGTTTACTTGATCGCATGGCTGCTTAATTCCGTGCAAGCTCTTTGCCACTCTGCCTACATGGAAAATCGCTCCATGTAGGCTTTATTGAATTTCCCCATTGTTATTTCTAACTGTGTAGGATCTTTTTCTAAGATAATCAATCAACCATTTCAGGGTTAGTGACAATGAGAGAGACTGTTAATTAGTGTTCTGTAGTTTACAGAGTGAAAGCCTTGGTGAAGTAAATAAATAGAAATGCTGTGAGATCACACCTGTTATTGTTGGTAATGATTGCATGTTATGATGTGTGTCTGGCTGCTTGAATACTTGGTGTGTTTTATGAAGCAATGTTGGTGAGAAGATGTTATGTTGTATTGTTAAAGGTAGTCGGTGACTATGAGTTGGTTGTAGATGGCTTTTTCGAATTGTTTATTCAGATGTTATAAAAAGGCTTTTGGGCAGTAGTCTGAAGTACAGGAGACTCTGCAACATCTGAGAAATGAAATAACTATTTTTTCCCACATATTATGGAGAATCTGTAGTGAAAATGAGATACCAAATAGTTGGTATAACTATGCAATAAGTATGTTACCAAATTGTTTGAGGAACCAGGGAAAAGGGATCGTCAAAGCCTAGAGGATCACATGTGTTGAAGAAAGTACTAGCTCTGGGTAAAGACAATAGGGATTATATCCTCCTTAAAAGTCATCGAGCTGGACAAGACAAAATATCACTTTGTTGTGAATCAGCCACACCCCTCCTCAAAACCTCATTAATCCAATGTCTGACACATTTTTTTTTCAGTACAGTAGAAGCTGTTGAGTCCTCAATGTTTCAGAAAGACTAGTCATCTTAAACTCAGCCTAGCATTTAATGCTACATGACTTGATTCCTTAATCAAGTGAGTATTGTATCATTTACCAAATACTTTCATTGGGTACGCTGCATATTAACATTCCAGGACAGGATTGTCAATACCATAGTGAAGATAAAAAAAAAATTACCCTAAGCAACCCCTACTATTTTACCCACTGGCCACTGCCAAATGCTTCTACTTAATTCCACTTCAAATTGGAAAATTTTGAATACTCCCTGTCTCATACTTTAGGGGTCACATGAATGCAACTCATGCTGGCAGAAGCTGAAGGCAGTATTTCTAAACAGCTGAAGCAACAACAACAACAACCAGAAACAACAACAACCACCACCACCAACAACAAAAACAACAACAGATACAACAACCAGAACCACTCAACAGCAACTAGAAAGTAGGACCTGCTATGCAAAACACCATTAGGAGCAGACATAAATTCACTGAGGAACCAAGACTCTCATGTTTGGGTCTTGATAATAAAGAAATTGAAAACCTGAGTTAACAAGATTAACTTGTGGAACTGCTATCAGCCCCTTGGATGCCAGGGCAAAATCTGTACATGGTAGTAAGGTACAGTAAGCACCTTCAAACAACAAAGACCCAGGTCATGAATGGACAGATACACTAATACCAAAATCTTGAAGGTGATCCAATATCGGCCAGGAAGCCAATGCAAACCATGCAGAACAGGCGTAACATGTTCCTAATGAGACACACCAGTTAGTTACCTGGCTGCAGAGTTCTACTCCAACTGTAACCGGCCAACTTCAGTGTTTGGTAGTCTCAGATGCATGGCATTACAGTATTCCAATATGGAAGAGAACAAGGGATGAACAATAATTGAGAGATATTTTTGTTGAATGACTATACTACAGCTGATGGATAATGCCAAGATTTTTCACTTTACAAACAAATTCCAACTTATCACCACCATACAGAATATAATTAGACAATGGTATAGTAGAAGAGTTTCCCAGAGTTACATGTACAGTCAAGCCTCTGTCTTATTGGTGGTCAGTTTCAATCGACTATAAGTAAACCAGGTTTGAGTGGCTTTTAGCTCATCTGCCAAGAAGGAAATATAAGTCTTGTCTTCTTGAGAAAGGGAGAAATAGAGCCAATTGTCAGCTATGTAATTATGATATTCTAGTCTCCTTTCCTCTAATAAATCCCCAAGATGAAGCTTATACACAGAGAATGATAAACGTCGAAAAATAGAACCTTGGAGGATTCTGCAGACAGGATCGACCTTAGATGTTCTGAGTCTGGAACTGTCTCTTTGTGTCTGGTTTGGGAAAAAAAGAGAAAACCAATGCAAAACCATAGCAGAAGTCTCGCAGTAAAATGAGTCTTTCCATTAAGATTGCATAGTGACCTGTGTTACATGTCCTAGAGAGATACAGGAGAACAATCACAGTCTAGTACTGCTGGTCTGTTTGCCATCAGGTGGTCATTTACAACTCTTATAAGTGCTGATAGAATAATATGGTGAGAACAAAACCCTTACTAAAAGAGAAACAGTGAGTCCACTTAAAGATGAGCCATAGGCTGCTTAAAACAAATTTATCAATAACCTTAGAAATGAGAGCTTATAGGCAGGGCAGTAATTATTCAAAATTTTGGATCTAACAATGTTTTTGGGAGAGTTCGGATCACCAATACCTCTTTCAAAGTTAAGAGAAAATCTTGTTCCTCAAAGAAGCAATCAAGATCTGGTAAATCAATGGAAAAATGCATCAAAAATGACTACAACTATCTTGGGTAGACAGGAATCTAGCCCATATGTTGTTAAAAGCCAGTTCAACAATACAACAGTGAATTCATTAAAAGTGAGAATATAGAACACCAAACAGGACCTATTGGAGTAGGAGGACACAATGTGCCACTCTTGGGGTCTCCATAAGAAAAATAGAATCAATTGGATGCAATGTTGTCAGCAAACAGTTGAACAACAGACCCACATTCTGAGCCAGACAACGCCCTTCTGGTTGATAGACAGTCTGGGCTGCATAATTCTCTACCATCCAGAAGAGCAGTGCTGGCCAATTTACCAATGAAAGGCTCTCCCTTGACAAAAAATCTGACTTTTTGCAGGAGATCTCTGCTTAATAGATGGAATAATGCTAACCATGTTCATTCTTGTTGCTCCACCAGCCCACCTTTCACCAGCAACACTCTAACCTGGGTCTAGCTCTATGTTCTACAAATCAAATGAAGCAAAACATCAACCTCCCTTACAGGGACAAGGCAGACTCAATATAAGGCAATAGAGTCCAAGATCTGAGATAAAGATTCATTATAATTCTCAACCAGGACATCCACTGAAATGACACCACTCCCCAAGTTGAAATGAGGGAGTACATTTGAAAATAGATCACCTGTAACATGGTTGATGTTACAAACTACACTCAGTTCCAGATTTGGAGGGGGGCTTGCTGTAACTGGATAGCACCAAACCAAAGCAGACCAAGAACCTCTGGTTCCACCACCAAATCTGTGGTTTCTAAATCCATAAGGAAGACAAATTACAGTCTATGCCCAAGTTTAGGTGTTACCGAAATAATTACCCGAGCAATCCCAAAGTCCTTGTATAATGCAAGTGAAGTCAAAAGCAAAATTGTCAGCCTAGATGCCGATGTCTTCAGGCAAATCAACATGCTGATGACGCAATGAGGAAATCGGTATACTGCAGGAATGTCTTCACACTATGTGGTGAACAGAAGATAAGGAGAAACCTACAGTTTGCTCTTGCAACTAGGATATGTCATGCTAAATGAAATGATATAGGTCAAACTGGGCTTTTCCTATTGTAACCTGCATTTGTTTGTTATAGCACTTTATCTGTCCTTGGAACATGTTGCACTTGTTCACACCAGTTTTGCAAGACATTCCCCATTACCCACTCTATACTTTACAGCTCTATTAGGCCAATAAAGAATTTATTTATTTATTTAACATTTGTTTGCTGGGAAAGTCCGATTGGGATAATATCATATTTTCAGCAGAAGCATAGGTAGAAAAACTCCATATTGACATAAAAGGGTTACAATTAAATAAACATATTAAAAAGTGTAATACAGATGAACAGCATCAAAAACGTAAAATTCAGCTTCAGTTCATACAGTGTGAAAATATACATAGTGCAAATATTTGGTCAGACCTAAGATGAAAAAGAACATTGACAGCAGATAAAATATTCACAAGGTGTAGTTCACATAGATGATATTAAACACATTGAGTACACTTTCTGGAACAGAGATGACTAGATAATATAGCCTAGGCAAAACTATATTTCTCCTTTGTGTAAGAAATATTTTTTTCTAGTTCCTTCTCTCTGAACATTGCAAAGTATGCTGGTGGTGGAAGGAGGGAGGGACTGGTTCAGCCTGGGGTAATGCAGTAGGAGGCCACATTTTATTTAGGAAGTCTTTTACTAGCTGTTTGAATATGGAGAGGTTAGATGAAGATGGAAAATTTAGATGTAGATCTAATCTGTAGAGAGACAGAATTACATTTTTGTTACAGAGTATGTGATGAGACTTTGGCCCTTAAGGACAATACAGTGGTGTCCGTGGTATTATTTGTAAGTGGCAAATTTTCAGCCTTATCATAGTGTGCCTCCAGCTTATTTTTAATTGTAGCCTGAAGATTGTTTAGGATAGGTGGACTGCATATGTTACATGAGAGAAGGTAGGTATTAGTAAGAGTGGATTTGGTGGTATTGCTAAGGAAGTTTTTATATATGTAGAGCATTCCTAATTGCTAGTGAGTCTTTTTTAAGTTATTTTGAACATGCAGGTCAAATTTAAGGTTATCATTTATAACCACTACAAGAACTTTTGTATGGGAGACTACTTCAATTTCAGTTTTTGTTTCATGAAAAGCTTTTGAAATTTGCCTTATCAGGGATGTGTGATATGGTGGAAATTTGTTTAGGGTTGAGCAGTAGCTGGATATTATGGAGTCATTTCTCAAGTGAGAAATAAGCTTCTTGCATGATATGGAAGAGCTGAAGTAAGTTATAAGATGCACATATGAGCATAGAATCATCAGCATATTGTATAAGAGACACTGGACCTATGGAGATATAGAGGTCATTGGTAAAGATATTAAGGAGAAGAAGACCAAGTATAGAGTCTTGGTGTACAACAGCACAGACTCACAGGTATGGAGAGAGAGTATTCTGCCATTGTACAGATTTGGGCCTGTCAGTTAAATAGTTATTGAACCACAGTAATGAAGAAGGAGACAGTCCAAGATGGGACAGTTTATACAGGAGTATAGGATGAGAAACGGTATCAACAGCTTTTGACAGGTCAAGGAATAAGGAGGAAACAAGTTTGCCTAAGTCCTGGTGTTTGTTCATGGTGTCAGTGAATGCTAGGAGGGCTGTTTGTGAGTCTTTTGAAATTAGTCTAGAGGTGATGTGGTCCATAACAAATATGGAAATGCATTTAACATTTTCCATAACAAACATGGAAACTGCAGTTAATATCAGGTCTGAAGGTATGTGAAGTGCATGACTCGGGTATGGAGGAAGTACTTGCTAAACATTCAAGCAATGTTTTGGTAAGTACACATACATGGACATGTCACAAACATTGAAAAGCCTCAAGGTTGTCCAGTTTGCTGTTGAGACTATTGGCACTGAGCAGAGTCAAGTTAATGTACTGCTGTTTTATAATCAATATGTTAGTTAAAGTGGGATGTTCATTAGTTGGACTTTGCCTAAAAAGGCACTGCAGAGGTGATAAAAGGTTTAGTCAGTAAGAAATACAAGCCATCCATTGCCAAGCAAGTAGGACTGTTGTGCAGCTTTTCCCATACCATTGATTATTGTATCTTCCAGGAATGACACCAAGTATGTAGCTAATTAAGCCAGTTGTCTTTTTATTTGTACCAAAGCATCATTGTCCTGGTCCCCTTCAGTAACCACACATCACACCAAATGACATTTGATGACCTTTATTAAACTTCAAACATAGCTCTGATAACCAATATTTATTAATTACAATTGGGCATAGTATAGCTATAAACATCTATGCAATGTTAAGTAGAACATCATGACCACACTCATCCTGACCCAGGAAGCAGTGTCCGTACCTCCCCTCACTTACTTTACTTATGAAGCAGCTTCCAATAACTCACTTCATTTACCATTTATTGGTTTATTGAATTACACATCCAACCAAATAAGTCAGGACAGTGTGCCTTACTCATCCTGACCCAGTAAGCAGCATCCATACCTCAACTCACTTACTTTACTTATGAAGCAGTATCCAAGAACTCACTTCATATACCATTTATTGAATTACATCTCCAACCAAATGAGTAGCCTCCTTACCTCCACTCACTTATATTTACCCCTTAAACATCCAGCCACCAGACGGGAAACAGAAGAGGGCAAGCCTGTCCCTCTTCTCCGCCCACCAGCCTGAAAAGGCTGCTCCCCTTCTCTCCTACCAGAATTTCAACAGCCTAACTACCAATCCAAAGGGAAAGGGATGGTTCAGCCAAACATCATTTGGTGTACCCATCTTCTCTAAACCCAACTAGTTCCTTATTAGCAACCCAAAAGCCCCATCATATGAGCACCAAAAGCCGCCACTTTACTAACAGTTAACCAGTGATCCCTTTCCCAATACTAAATAAGCATATCTTTGCATAATTAACTTTTCACTTATTCAAGCAACCAATATTAACCTTGCAATGAGCCCTGTTACATTACCTGCCTTAGGCAACAGCAAAATATTAAACCCAAAGCCACGTGAAACCATGCAAGGGCAATTGTCTACCATCATCCTGACAACAGTCCTATATCATAAAGTCCAAAAGTTATCCCGTCATCCCTCCAACATCCAGTACAAGGGTAGAACATAGTCACCATCCTAGCCTTTAATGACCCTCAAAACACTTACAAAATGATTAAATACAGTCACAACATAAAAGCCACAAAAATTGTAACCCCCAGAACTCCATATCCCTACACCAATACCCGCAGTAAAACCCATCTTGACAATAGGCAAGACCATCCATCTTCCCTATCAACCTACCACTACCCTGCCTACCCATGCCTACTTAACCAAATTAATTCACTCAGCCTTGTCATTCATGCAACTAATTAATCATAGCTACATCCTCCTGATCAATTGAACTGCCTTACCATACTCCCACACCTGTCAAATAACTAAACCTTTCATCAAAATGCCTCCCATCGACCGCTGTAACCCACGCCTAAGTAATCTAGCCTCCCTTACTGTATGGTTGACTTATAAAGAACAAACCTGCAACCTTAATACAATGTGATACACTTTGACAAACAGACAACACAACCCCTCCCATAGCCACCTTACACAACTGAAATTAACCCTAACTCCAACACCCTCTAAACCTAGTTGATGTTAATTGAAACTCCAAATCTCAGCCTCCCTGATTTGTCCTATCATCCACCAAACCACAAACAACCCCAAATTATGCCCCCATACCCAACACCTACTACAAAATGTGCAAACAGATGCAAATCCCAGTGACCAACCCTATCCATCTTCCCCAAAAGCCATCCTAGTGAATTAACCAAAGGCAGCACACTGGTAAACTACCAAACTTATTAACCTCTACCAAATAGCCCACTAAAGGTGGCCAGATTTCCAGCCTTCCCAAGTATTGAACCAAGTACCATGTCAACTACAGTACAGAGCATTGGCTCACTAAGCCAACTCAGTTCTAAATCTGCTATGATCTGTTAAGACACCACAATTTATGAAAATGGACCAAAACTATGAAGCAAAATCTGAATATTCTGCAGAATCTGTGCAGACAAAAAAGGTATGACTCACCCCTGTGACCCCCTTCAAGAGGAAAGCTGCAGCTGAACTACATGCTGCATACCCAACCGACCCCACTGCCATTCTGAAAGCCTGATCCCACCAGCAAGTTCCGCCCCTCCATGACCACAAAGCAAGGAGCCATCCTACAACCCCCCCCCACTCCCTTTTCCCCATCCTGCACAATATGTGGCTTCAAACCAAAATGTGTCCCACACACCATAAAAGTGTGTGCGAACACAGATGTGTTCGACACACCACCCATTTTCTTATTGGGCCAAAAACCACCCACAGTGGGCAACCTTCAACCATTGGTCCGACAAACCCAGCAGGGGGAGCATGACAGATCTCACAGCAGCATGAGTAGTTGTCAGACATGCAGTCTGCACTCAAGTGTCCAATACCACTTTAGCCATGACTTCCCAAAACCACAGTTTTATGAAAACATACCCAAACATGAAGCCACACATGCCTCTCTGTACCGTAAACCTAGAGAAAATTTTGAATCAGCTTTCAATGCTTTGCCAATAATTTGCCAGGAAACAGCCATGGAAGCTGGACCGATTGTGAAGGAAAAGAACAAGTCCTAACACAAGGAGACAAAGGTACAAAACATACCTCTCAACCTCAAGAAATCCAGACAAAATCCTACAAAATGGGGGGACAAAAGCCCAAAACCTAGACACATTCCAAACACTGCCTCCACAAACCCAAAGGGATGCAAGAGCAACAAGGTCCCACATACCCATCTGAATGGTTCTAATGCTGAAACTCAAACAATGTCATCATTCAGCACCTTCAATCATCATATCCCAGCGATCCACCCCTCCTGCCACCGCAAACCCCATTCCCTACATGGAACCTAACCTAAAGAAATTCAGCACGCATAAGTCCATTCCCATGTCCACACAGTACCCTCATATCACCAACAGTCACAAGCCAGAATGAGGAGGTTAGCATCCCAACCCAACCCCCCAATTGTATCACTACCTGTGACCTCACTCCATGAAGCTCCAACAGTCACAACCCTTTTGCAGCAACAATCATCATCTGATGAGACCACCTCCTTCAAACCCCCAATTGATAAGAAGTCTGCAGTGACACCATCTACTGAGCACATTGCATAGCACTCTACTGGTTGAAACCCCCATGGAAGTACCATCTGCAAAGATAAATAAGTATAAATCATCTGAAATATATAAAACATTTAACAACAAACTACCCACCCTCAGATTGTCCTGAATAAATCCACCTTCCCGTGCCACCTCCAAGTCCCAGATGAAGAACTAAGCCTGCCAAAACCTTTGCTTACAGCTCTTAACTGCACAATGCATGCACACTTAACTGGCAGTCTTCATGGGGATGCCGAATCTGTAAAACACACCTCATACCTAACCCGTCCGGTGAACCAAGAGATCAACAGGACCATAGTCTGTCCAGAAGAGTAAAAAAAAAATTACACACCCACCTACACAAACTTGACCTTCAGTGTAAATCTGGACAGACGAAAGGTGCAGATGCCTATTGTAATATTAGCAAGGTCACTCCTCCTTCAGCTATAGTACATTACATACATACCTCTCAACCCCCTGAGCAAAATCCAAAACCATAAATACCAAATTTGAAACACTGTAATTATTGCTCTTACAAACTTAGGTTAATAAAATTACAGATTTAACATACATTTTCTGAAGGGTATGTAGTCTGACACTCAAATGTCTGTCATTCTCTGACTTCAACCCTCCAAATATGAGTCAAACTATGGACATTCTGTAAAATTTGTACCATTGAAAGGTATAATAACATATGTAAGAGGCAAAAAGTAAACCACCCTTTCTTCCATATTTTCTCTAAGAAATCACTCAAAACCTGTAAAAAGAAGATGATTCTAATCAGCTCAGCTGAGTACCGAAATGCCATTACATTTCACCAAAATGAGACTTCATGATTAAAGGACCCTACAGCAGCAGCCTCAAATGATGTCAAACTACTTTACTATCCTTAAAGCAACAAAAAGTCCAGTGAACTCAATCCAGTTCAGAAAAACACAGTTAATGAACACTTCACTTCTCTCTAGTGTTTCAGCAGCAATGCCTTCCAGGAGTATAAAATTCAGAAACTAGAATCAGGTATATATACAATAAAAAATAACCAATTAAACAATCATTCAATAAAAAATGAATTTCAAATAAATAAACACAACCATCATCAATTGAATCAAAAGTTTCCATGTGCATTCTGAATTTAGCCCCAAAGGGGCTTAAAGTGCCATATTTTAAAATATAAATACTTTCTTTATATAACAACTTATTTTTAACATTTAAATCACCAACATTTAAAAAAAATTGTGACAAAATACTAGCCTGTAGTAATTCTGGGTTACTATTATGAACATTTTTAAAGTGCACAGCAATAGGGCTAGTTATTTTTTCTAACCAAATGTCCCTAATGTGCTCCTCAGTCTAATCTTAAAATGTCTTTTAGTTTCTCCAATATAAAATAGACTGCCGGGACATTTTAAGACATAAATCACATTTGCTGTACAGCAATTATAACTGCCTTTAGATTTAAAACTAATCCCATTGATATGACTAAAAAAGTCTACTACATAATTACATATTGAACATTTAGTACAAACACCTGTTCCCAAAAAAGTGACTTTTTTATATAAGCTTTCCACCGGTTTAATAAATTTATTATGAACTATTATATTCTATATATTTCTACTTCGGGTAAAAGAAAAAAAATAGGAGATGTACACAAAGAGTTGGTTGTTGTTGTTGTCTTTCAGCTTTACCTGGTTAGGGGTCGCCACAACGGAACTCCGGTCCACTAATGATTTGGCAGTAGATTTTCATGAATGCTGAGGTGCCAGCTCGACATCCAACCTTCAACAAAGGCATGCCCATTTAAGCATGTCTTTCAAATGCCCACCCAACTGTGGGGAGGACATGCAAACTCCACACAGAAGGCACTCCCTGCACTCCAGCAGAGAATCGAATGGGACAACCTCTTGCGGTGAGACAACAATGCTACCGCTGCACCACCGCGGAAATATGTACACAAAGAGATGGTAAATTCCTTAAATCTAAGCAAAACAAAGTCCAAAATTTTTAATGATTCTAACTTGCTGATCAGAAAAGGCATTATTTGATGTAATTACATACATTTTTTTCGTTCATGTTTTATCTCACCATCTAAAATTCTACTATTACTCCCCCAATAATTATAATTATCATGATGGTTATAATCCGTACTTAACACAGTATTTTTCAGTTTAAGTGCTTTTTTAATATCCACAAGGTGAAAGCCCCTCCTCAAAAACATGTTTGATGTAACGCACATTTCCATATATAGCTCATCACTTTTGTTACATACGCTCTTAAGAGTCCCCCATAAGGGAGAAAATTAAGTAAATGAGGTGGGTGGTAGCTAGTTCTATGCAGGAAATGGTTGCTGTTTTCAATTTTTTTATGGATTCTTGTTTTTACTTTCTCACCAACCCCACCTGTCAAGCCTACATCTAAAAATATAACAGAATTTCCTGATTGTAGGCCATCAAATTTGATTTGGAATCTATTATGGTCCAGATCTTGAACAAAAAAGGGTAACCTATCCAAACCACCCCTACACAAAAAAAAAATCAAATCATCTATGAATCTGTAATATGTAACAACAAAATCAGTGAAAAAAATAATCCCCTGGATTCAGCAAGCTCTGCACAGAGTGCAGGAACAGTGCAAGAGCTGCTGCATGCAATATGACCGACGAGCAATCCAAGATTGAGTTCCCGAGATGTGAACAAGCTCCCCTACACTATTCCTGCACGGGCACCACTGCTATATGCTAATTACCTCATTTGCTGGTGAAAACCATGCAAATGAGGTGAATTAGTGATCAAAAAAGCAGGCAGGCATCTGTGCAGGAATAGTGTAACCTGCAGAAATGTATTTGGTTACTAACCGAATACATTTCTGCAAATTACAAAACAGAGGCGTGACAGCTCGAAGGAAAGCATGTATTCTATGTAGTAGGCATGCCAATGGCTAAATATATGGCCATTAGCATGAAAAATAGGTGAAATTTTATAAAAAACAAGTTTTATTTGTTTTGGCTGATCTCAGACGTTTAAGTGCAGGGCAGCGATGCACAAACGGGATCACCACGAAAATAAAAAAAGGGGGGGAAATAAGCTTTTATACCCAAATCTGCATTTTTCCATAATAGTCAATGGCATGCATAAGACAACAATGCCAGAGAATAGTGGTTGCTAAGGGGGGAAGGCTCAGTATGAGTGTGGTAACTATGAATTAGCATTCTAGTTTATGCAAATGAGGGGAGTGATACTTAATTACAGAATTCCTCTCAGTGTTAGCTTGCACCCAGCCATGTAGGTGCTGCAACACCATTGTATAAGTATAAGGATAAGTATAAGGATGACCTCATAAGGGGATGTGTCATACATGCTGTAAGCTTATTGGAGCTTGGTGGCCCGTGTTTTCCCTTAGCTAAGCACAGCTAAGGAAGGGAGTGTGTCTTACATTGCTGAGCACTGTTTTCCTTGCTTAAATGGGTGTGTGCACTGTTCCCCGGGTTTTAAACAAAAAAAAAACAGGAAATAGCAGCACTGTTCACATCTGAGCACTGGGTATGAGTGGCACACCTTGGGGCTTAAACAGGAAGACAATGGGAAGGGAAAACAGCAGTAGAAAGTCAATCAAGGAGAACTAGCATAGCTGGCAGGTGAAATGTATCAGAATCAGCCAGTTACACTGGCACTACTATAAACTATGCAAACACCTTTAAGTCAGTTTTTTTCCACAAACTCTACACCACCAGTGTACACAGATGGGGAAATTGTACCTGACAAAACTAACAAAATGTTAGGTGCTGCTGTCGCTCTCATATATCAATATGTGCAAGAGGCTGAGGGTGGTGAGGATGTCACTGCTGATGACCATCCCACAGTGAGGAGAAGGAGAAAAGTGTATAGACCCAGGGTAACCTACCAGGAGCTACATGACCTGGAGATAATGTAGTGCTATAGGGTGGACAGGGCATTCTACAGCAAATTGTTGAGCTGTGCCGGCCCCGCCTCACATGCAGAACCAACAGAGGGGATCCCATCCCAGTGGATACCAAGGTATGTGTAGGCTTAAGAATACTAGCCACACGTACCTTCCAAAGGCCAACTGGGGATATCATGGGGATCTCACAGGCATCAACATTCAGTGTACTCCACCAGTTCCTGGACGCCATGTCAGCACATGCCAGTGAGCACATATATTTTCTCACCACCCCTGAGACTTTGAACAGGAATATGCGTCTCTTTCACCAAATAGCAGAATACGCTGAGGTAGTGGGTTCTATAGACTGCATGCACATACACATAAAAACACCAGCCAGTGAGCAGGGTAGGGTCTACATAGATTGCAAGGACCCCCCCCCCCCACAAACTGCCAGGTCATGTGCGATGCCCAGGGCATTATCTTGAATGTGTGTGCTGGCAGCCCTGAAAGCTATCACAGCTTCAACATCTGGCATATGACACAGCTTTACCAGTCATTTGCCATTGGGGACATCCCATATAACCACCTAGTGGGGTATGCTGGTTATGCACTGAAGCAATGACTGATGACACCCATTAGAAATGCACACACACCTGAACAAGAACTCCATAATGAGGCACATTCATGAACCAGAATCATTATAGAGCATGTGTTTGGCATGCTCAAGTTATGGTTCCACTGCCTTGACATATCTGGTGGATCCTTGCAGTACTCTCCAACTACATGTACACAAATGTTCATAGTATCTGCCATGCTACACAATATGATCCTGTGGAAACAGCTGCAGCAGGAACAGCATGGGCAAGGCCACACAGTCCCCCACCATTGCCAAGGCCATTGCAGGCACAGAGTGACTTGGAGGAGAAACTACCTGAGTCTACCAGAAGGAGGCATGCTCAGTATGCCCAGGCCTTGGCAAAGGGGCAATGCATAGCACATACACTGACACGGTAGGGACCCAGGGAATGACACCTCTCTCTGACTCACACATACAGTAAAAGGGATACCAAACATGACACTACCTGTGCTTTACCATGTATAAGGAGTTTACTATGTGCAACCAACATAGTCAGCCCCCAAGCACCATCCTCAATACTGGCCCAGCCACAAGTTAAGTCACTCTTCCAATCAATTACTGAATGGAGTAGTATGTTCTAGTTGTGTCTATGGTATGGACGCAAGCATGCAAAGGAACTGGGTGACTGAATGGTATGGAAGCAGACAGTGGACACCTATATGGGCAGCATGAAATCCATAACAAATACTGGTGTCAACATACTAGGCAGTACTAGACAAGGTGACAAACCCCACCGCAGTACGTGTGGTGGCCCAAATAACTGTGGGTGTGCATAGGACACACACATGCATGTCAGTCAGGCTCACATACCCTCCACCAGCCTCAGCCAGCAGGACAGGTGTAGATGACCATAAAGAAGGACTGGGCTAAGGCCTCCAAATGATGGCAATGGTGAACAGCCCCTCTCCAGATGTACACAGACAGTCTACAACAAATCTGGCAGTTATATGTTAGTTCTGAAGGGTAAGAAGTCTGAAACTGAAATGTAGATCAATAAAACCTAAGATCTGTACTCTTCTGATATGCCTCCAGTCTGCATGATAGGTCAGAATACAATATGAAATGGAAGCCAACAGAGTACCTTAAATACCAGTACCATCACAGCAAATGTTAAAGTCATAAGGTGTGCCCCCCCCACAATCCTATGTAGAAATGCAGTAACATGTAAGTGTGAGGAGCAATAGTGGAGAACAGATTGCCCAAGCTGGCCCAATCTACATGATAGATTGTTGCAGGTGTACAATATGCAGGGGTCTGTGTGTTAAGTTGTTGTGTGTTCAATATTGTCTGGGTGTGGTCAGCATGTAGGCATGAAGGGTTGTGTCTCAGTGGCCTATGGGCAGTACTGGGGTCGACAGAGTCATGTTCAGACAACTGTAGTGCCAACCACAATGCTTCTCAGTGATACTCATGTCAGTAGTCATCCATACTCACTGTCCAGATGTCAATATCTATCACCGTTTGAAAGATGGACATGCCATGAACGTGGCCCATACATACATACAGTACAGTACACAGATGGAAGTACTCTAGACAGAGTGCATATAATGTAACTGTCAACTGCACACAACTTAGGAATTGTACATACAGGTTAGCAGCACATTAGTTGTCCATGTAGTATGGAATACTGGTGTAGTCTGGCCAATCACTGGCAGACCACAAAAGGCACAGTTATAAAGTAATGAGAGACTGACTATGTCCATGCACAAGGCAGCATAAGGGGAATGTCACAGGTATATCTGTGAGTCAGCTGCAAGTAGCTTCCATATCACACATGCACTCATCTCACCCCACCATCAGCAACAGGTTTATCACAGGTCATATCCTTTCTGTTGGGAATAAGTACAGTATGACCCCACTTCTGTATGGGAATACCCACAGAATGCAGCATGCTGAAGAGGTGTTCTATGCAGGTGTGTCTCTAACTGTAAGCAGCAGGCTGCCTGCATCCAGACCAATGGATCAATATGGACAGGAAGTATTGCCAATAACACCTCACACACCTAGCCTGTCACCCCAGGGGAATCCACTGGCTTGCTGGCTGGGAATGTATGAGTGACAGAATGCACTGGCCTGCTACAGATGGTTTGCTTCACTACCAAATGGCCTACAGTCCTCTGTCAAAAGCCTGTGCCTCACCCGTAGTGCCAATGTATGGTATCTCATGGGGTCCTAACTAACAACCTAACACAGTCAACAGAACACAAATACAATGCCATGCTGACAAATCACAGTAGCATTCCCTCCATGTCCTACTGCAAGAAATGTGGACCAATCCATAAATATCGCTGGGATGAAGGGCCAACTATAGGGATACTTCTCAGATATCACTCACATAATGTTAGGAAGAGGATAGAATAATGGAGGGGGTGTAGAAGCATGGACGTCATGGAGTGTGTGAAGTCTGAAACACTTATGTGTGCCCATACTACCCCTGCCTGCAAACCCATTAATGGGTGGCTACAAACCTGCTTGTAAACTACAATGTAAAGGGGAACTGACCAGATATATATGAGCTCTGATTCTAGGTAACCTGGGTGAATCTGTACAGCTGAGAGGTATGGCCACAGCAGGATATGGCCATTCTTTTAAGTCGATATATGTACAAGAAGGGGATCCTCATCTACCATACTAAGAAGGTGCTGGACCATTTACACAGACCCATCAGCAAGTGTCTGTAGCTACCCCTCCAGAATGGCATGAGTGTGCAAGAATGTTTAGACTGTGGCCCAGAATACTGGACTCAGCTTCATTCATCTTGTATTTTCCCAGAAAATAACTGTGAGAAAATAATTATACCTGTCAGCAGTTGATGACTTAATACATCACAATGTAAAACAGTACATATGTCTGAATATCTCTGCTAACTCAAACCATGTAACACAAGCAGCACAGACAGCAGTAGTTACAGTATCCCCCTATCTTTTGCCCATTGGGACTCCATATTGTCAACCTATCTACAGATATCCTGCAGAAACAGGTTGCTAGCTATAGGTGTAGAACACCAAATCCTGAACTGGAGTACAGCCCTACTTGGAATGGATTCACATACTCAATACAGAAGGTCATACTGGCCATGCTTCTACACTTAGAGAAATGAAGCCCATGTCTGACAACACAGTGGACTATACATATTTGTCATTTGCAGATATCTGTACACACACACACCAACTTGCACATCATTTATGGTTTACACACACATTGGATAGGAATATTCACACACATCTCAGGCCAACAGACTATAATATGTCAAACCTACACACACAGAGATGTGGGGAAGAGAGAGACAGACAGTGACAGAGAGAATTCCATTTTGAGGCCTGTCCCATCCACTACACATCCCATTGGCTTATATCACATGATGTGCTGATGTCAATCAATGCAGATATTCCGTTTGCTGCCCTCAGCCCTATAGTGTCTGTGGCGCTTGTGATAACTGTGTTACACTATAGTACAAATAAGTATTCATGTAGCATTCGTAAACTCAGTCTTGTCAAATGTAAAGGTGTGTGTGTGTGTGTGTGTGTGTGTGTGTGTGTGTGTGTGTGTGTGTGTGTGTGTGTGTGTGTGTGTGTGTGTGTGTGTGTGTGTGTGTGTGTTACCGGAGGAATGATTTAAGGCCCATTCACACACACTGCACTTCCCATTGCCAATGTTAGCACTCCTGCTGATGGCAGTCATCTTGAAATAACCGTTTGGGCAAATCTCAACCCTATAAGCTCCATGGCGCTCATGATGAGTGTGTAATATTGTTGTACAGCAAACTAGTTAGGTAAGGGTTCTAATCCCAAACATGGGGACTGTTAAACTGTGTGTGTGTTTGGAGATGAGCAATTTTGAAGCCATTCACACTCACTACAATTCCCATTGCCCTACTTTAGCACTCCTGCTGATGTCAATCACCTTGAAATAACCCTTTGGCCAAGTCTCAGACCATAAATTTCATGGTGCATGCAATAACTGTGTAATACTATAGTGCAGCAAACTAGGTTGATAGGAGTTTTAATCCTGGTCCTGGCAACTGTGAAAATGTGTGTGTTTGTGTGAGAGAGTGTGCATCTTTGTTAATACCTTGTTTTGTGGTCATTCTCATGTACTACACTTCCCTTACCCCCTCCTTTAGCACTGCTGCTGATGTCACTCACTTTCAAAGATACCTTTGGACAGCTCTTCAATATATTAGCTCCATGACACTTACGATAACTGTGGAATGCTACAGTGTAGCAAGCTAATTTGGTAGGAATTCTAATCTTGGTCCTGGCAACTGTGAAAATATGTGTGTGTCTTTGTTGACACCTGATTTTGTGGTCATTCACACTTACTACACTTCTTTACCCCTCCTTTAGCACTGCTGCTAATGTCACTCACCTTCAAAGATACCTTTGGAGAGCTCTCCAATGTATAAACTCTGTGACACTTGTGATAACTGTGTAATACTGTAGTGTAGCAAACTAGTTAGGTAGGAGTTCTGGTCCTGGCAACTGTGAAAACGTGTGTGTGTGTGCGTGTGTGTGCGTGTGTGTGTGTGTGTGTGTGTGTGTGTGTGTGTGTGTGTGTGTGTGTGTGTGTGTGTGTGTGTGTGTGTGTGTGTGTGTGTGTGTGTGTGTGTGTGTGCGTGTATCTTTGTTGACACCTGATTTTGTGGTGATTCACACTTACTACACTTCCCTTACCCCTCCTTTGGTACTGCTGCTGATGTCAATCACCTTCAAAGATACCTTTGGACAATTCTCCAACAGACTAAGCTCTATGGCATGTGCGATAAATGCGTAACACTGTAGTAGCAATACATAGCTAGGTAGGGGTCCGATAGTCAGTAATGTCAAGTGTGTGTGTGTGTGTGTGTGTGTGTATGTGTGTGTGTGTGTGTGTGTGTGTGTGTGTGTGTGTGTGTGTGTGTGTGTGTGTGTGTGTGTGTGTGTAATCAGTATCCTGTGTGGGTGTTGGTGTGATTGTGTAGTAACAGGATCCATTGCAGGGTGGGTTTCGCTACATTATTATACTGAGGACTTTTATGACCCAATGTCCGCATTACAAGGCCAACAGTTGCCAAACACCATAGAGGTTGGTGTAGACAATCCACAGCCAAAAATGGCTAATGCCATGTGCATGGACTATGTGATAGTATGGTCTAGTGAACAATATAGGTAATCCTTATAATACTCAGAGACCACTCTCTACCCATGGATCATACACAAACACGCTTGGCTAGGCAGCAACCAATACATCAGTAGTTCTGCAAATTGCCTCACAGATACTACCCATGGTGTGATTGCAGTGGACTACATGCCTATCGACCACAGCAGTGCCACTGACATCAGAAAGTACTTTGATGTGTTACATCTCCTGATGGAGTGTGTGTTGTGCAGTAAGTAAAAGGACATGGAACCCTGTTCCATTCCCTCAGTAGCCCAATCAATGTGTACAGTGGCCCCTTTGCCATATTCCCCACTGGATGCCTGCAACAACTGTAGAGTCTACAAACGTACCCCATAAAGGGAATACCATGCCTTATACACATGCCCTGTATGGACAGACACCAATAACTTCAATGAATCCCTGTATCATACTGTCTATGTAGGTGCAATCACTACCTCAGTTACATAGCCAGGTCTCAACAAACAAGGTCAGACATGCTACTTCTGAAGATACCAATCTGTCCACACAACATGCCCCAGAGACCTCAAGCACACTTCCACACTTCAAAGAACATGCATGTGGGACATGTGCACAACCCAGACACTGTCCATGTTATGGAATATAAATCACATAGGTGTGCAGCGGTTCACATCACTGGTCACCCACAATAGAAATCTGGACGAGTGGATGGGGAATGCAATACCCACCCCTGGGGATCATTCCAGTGACTATACTCCTAAGCCATACTAGGGACTATTTTCATGTAGCCTGATGCCAGGGTATTTCTTGGGCTAGCCTTGTACAACTTTCAGGGCCATTCTCCTACTACACACCTATGAAACAATGAACCTGTGGATTACAGCACTGGCAACTGTGTGTGTGTGTGTGTGTGTGTGTGTGTGTGTGTGTGTGTGTGTGTGTGTGTGTGAATAGCAATCCCAGTGTGTTTGTGTGATGAATATTCCCTGTGGCTGTGGTTATTAGCAATCAGAGGTGTGTCCACACCACAACACATACCATTCTCCATTCTACAACAGATGTAAATCAACATATGCCTATGTAAAACCCTCAGCCCTATAATCTGTGAGGCATATGCAATCACTGTGTAATAGACTGGGGATTTCCATGCACATACTGTACCCTGCCTATGACATGGTGGATGTGTCAGCACACTGCCATACCCCATGGTCATGCTGCAGGGCCACATCCTGGTGGCACACGGATGCCTAAAATGGAAATGGGATACATCATGTGAGAACACATTCACTCAGCACTTCACTTGTGGGGGGAGAGAGTGGTAAAGCTGGCACTAAATGTGTTGCCAAGACGGTGGCCAATATTTGTTGTCTCAGAATAAGTATTAGCATTGTGCAGTAACTCATAGCACTTGTGTTTAATGCTGTGGATGTTGCTGATGTAACTATCAAAGGCTGTTGTGACTGTTGTCATTGTCTGCTGCATTTCTGCCATCATAGGTGCCCATAAGGGATTCCATGTGGGATCCAAAGTTGTGTTTGGGGGTAATAAGGGAGTTCAACAATCATGGGCTCCACCTTCTCTGCAGCAGTGTCCTCCTTCTGATGTATACTTTAGTAATGGCAGGGGGCCATTACATTGTCTCCCAGTGTTTGGAGGACAGTGTCTGGGTATGGTTGGCAATGGCTAGTACCATGCATTCATGTATCTGTTTGTACCGTGCATATGTGTATGACTCCACAGTCATGCAGCCATTCCCCATTGCCATGGGTGCAGTGAAGACATCCACCCCTGTTTTCATAGCTGCAAAGTCAGCTTTGGAGATGTTTTGCAAGGTGGTTACCTTTGTGGGGGGGGGGTGGCTGACAGGTTGAGTTCCATGTTGATTACAGCCTGTGTGAATCTCACCATGCAGGGATTGACAGCTGTGGATGAGCAACAGTCCCATATCTAAGTAGTCAGGTCAAGGTTGTTGCATCCTCTACCAGGGGTCAGTATGAGCTGGTCCAAGGCAATGGAAATGATGACTCCAAGAGGTGTTGAGCCACTGTACTGGTGCTTGGCCACTTTCACCAGATGATGGAGGGGTAGTTAAAGACTCATACTATGTTAGTGTTGTGTTGGACCACCATAGATGGCAGGGTGTTGAGGAATGTGCATTGACAGTCTAGGGACCTAGATGTGGACACATAGCAGGCTATGGTCTGGATTGCTCTATTACCCCAAGGCAGTTTTACCGGAAGTATCTCCATGAATTATGATGGGATACTAGTCTGGAGGTGTTCCTACCCATAATGAATATGGAGACAATACCCCCTGTGGAGGTGTGGTGTGGTCCATGTTCGGTGTCTGACAGATGTGGAATATGTCATAGCCTGATACACAGATCTGCTGTCTGCTGCTGTGAACCACCTCTCCATTACAGCAGACATGTGTCCTCCACTCCAAATACTGATCTGAGTGACTGCATCCTGACAGTTAGATGTCTACTGTTGACCAGCATGACCCTCAGATTGCATACTTGTGTAGCTGTTATGGTGGTAATAACATCAGAAACACTGCCTAATAAGGTATCATTGGGGTGGCAAGACACTTAGCCAGTACCTGGAAATCCAGCGGTGATGAGTTTTGTCAATCATGTCATTCCAAGAAGAGAGGTACTGGATCCCCTGAGAATGACACACAACATGTAAGCCAATGTTGCAGTCAATCTGTTGATAGTACCACAGCATCATTCTGGGTGACAGTGGTACACTGTCCAGGGCTACTGTCACACCTGCCTGTACCACATAATCAGAGAGTTTAACCATCTGTCTTGTCAAGTCATTCAAACTCACATGGATACAGAGTGATACTCATAGTTGTTGTGGAGTGCCATGACTGGCTGTGTCATCTGTTGGATGCTGGCATGTGATAGATATTTGGCTGCTACCTGTTCCATACATTTAACTTAGTGAGAGGATATGTGTGTGCCTCAGTAATGAGTTGCCCATGATCACTGTATTGTGCAAGGTGGTTAGCCTTAGAATATTAGGTTGAGGGGCACACTGTGTAGGTTAAATATGTGTCCCTTAGCATGTGCCATGTAGTGGTGTCTGAGTGGGTCTCTGTCTTGCTGGTCTGTGCTGTTTGGGTACATGTCCATTGAGTGGGTCTGGGAAGGTGGGTGTGTGTGGCTTTTCACTGTATGTCACGGCTGTCAAAGTGGGTGTCTTGGTGAGCTACGTGTTCAACATGGTGTGGTGCAGGTTTTTGATCACATCCTCATGATCTGCTAGTCCAGTTGTTATTGGAGAGTGCATATGTGCACATTAGGTGATATATGGGTAACCTTCACAGGTCTGCATGTTTGGAGTTTAGAGGGTAGGGTTGTCTGTGTACATAAGGCAGTTGCAACAGTGCCTCAGAATGGACAAGTGCTCCAGATTAATGGGTGAAAGCACAGATAACTGCCCTACAAACATGTCAGGAGGGGTGGACATAACTACCAAGTACTGGGGCTACTTCAGTGATTAACGAGTACTGCTGGCAGCTCTCAGGTGTACCACACCATTTGATACAATAACCTGGTGAAATGCCAAGCCATAATGCTAGTTGAAGTGTAAGACAGGAAGAACTAGCATGATGTATGGGTGGAACAGAAGGCAGACTGTCTGTCATCTGTAACAGTTTACCACAGCTGTGCAGTTCAAAACTTTGTAAGCTCTGCAGCGCATGTGGTAACTGCCTAACACTATAGTCAACATACCTAGATAGGCAGGAATTCTAATCCTTATGCTGGCAACTGTTTGTGTGTGTGTGAGGATCATACCTTCCGTGGCTTATACCATTTTGATGTGATTACCATACATGACAGGTGACTACCTCCCACTGCCACTACTTTATATAGTGTGGTAACAGCATCTGCCTCGCATGCTCTAGGTTAAACTATTGCACAGCCCTCTGTACAGATGTGTCTGGCATATCCATATGTTTGCAACCTATTCATGGTTAGAAGTCATCTGTGTGCCTTAACAATGCCCATGGATGTGATATTATAGACAAATACACCTCAGTAAGTGTATTGACACATATGGCAGCATGAGGTATCATACCTGACTGAAACATCATGCTGATACAATGTCTGCCACCCTCACAGGTGGCCTGCCTTGTAGGTGCAATACATGAGTCCAGATGCATGGTTTTACAAGTGAACTATTCCCATTATGGGTCACATATATATATATATATATATATATATATATATATATATATATATATATATATATATATATATATATTCATGTATATAAACATGGGAGCACTACAGAATCCTAAAAGTCCAAAATCCTGAAGACCAAAATCCTGAAAGTTCAAAATCCTGAAAACGCAAAATCTTGAAAACACACAGGATACCAACACTTACTATATTCCAGCACAAGTACATACAGAAACATATTACCCTTCAACTATATGCAGGGGGGGCAAGCCCCCACCTGCACCCCCCATGTAGTTGCTGTGCCCCCACACCCCCTGCTACTTAAAAATAACAACTCTGAGATTGCACTTCAGTACACTAAGGGCAATCTTGGAGATGATATATTTAAGTAGCAGGGGGTGTGGGAGGCTCAGCCTATGGCTTATATTTGGATAAGAGTAATATGGTTTGTGTTTTATTTGTTTCTGTATGTACTTGTGCTGGAATATAGTAAGTGTTGGTATCCTGTGTGTTTTCAGGATTTTGAGTTTTCAGGATTTTGAACCTAAAGGATTTTGGCCTCAGGATTTTGGTCGTCAGGATTTTGAACTTTCAGGATTCTTTAGCACTCCTGTCTCTCTCACTCTTTCTCTCTCTCTCTCTCTCTCTATATATATATATATATATATATATATATATATATATATATATATATATATATATAAATAACATGTGGATATATGCAACATACCATTAGCTGGCCTAGGAGTGTCACAGTCAGTATTGTTCAAACCACACTCCAGTAGTAGTCATATGTGACTGAATCATGGACGTGAGCTGTATTTTATGTCACTGCAGACAGACACAGATGCTATGGCCATAGGTTCTGATCATCAGTATATCAGTACAGCAAATGTTGTTGGGAAATATTTGTTGAACTTCCTATTGACCTCTTTTACATACACCCAAATACATTCCATTACATGATTACTTTATTTATTTATTTATTTACATTTGCTGACCGGGAGTGTCCGACTGGATGTAGGTCCATTTAAAGTGGAGGCCCGGGAGAAAAACTCCACAGTTAAAATATACAGACAGTAGTTACATTAGATTTACACAGCAATTAACACTTTGATCAACATAGCAATTAAAAATTACATAGTTACAGATGAAGAACATAGTACATCAGTAGACAACTAGAATCTTTATCATCTGCGAAGTTCATAACAGACATTAACAATTGTTACAGTAAGAAGTTCCTGCTGTATAATAAGTAATTAGGCTTATGAGCATCCGAGCTTGCTATAATCAAGGTAGTTAGTGGGGTGGAAAGAAATGTAGTGGGTGGATGGGGTGGGTAATATTAGAGGGCGAGTTGCAAGGGCATAGCCAGCATGTTTTTAGGTGCGCTTTTAGTAAAGTTTTGAAATGGGTGCATGATGGTACAGAGGTAATTGTGGGTGGGAGGGAGTTCCATAATTTGGCTATGGCACAAAAGAATAGTGCTTCTCCAGTAGAGTTATTGGCTTTAGTGACCTGTAAGTGATTTTTTTTGTTGCTGGATCTAAGTGGTCTGGTGGTGCGATAGGGTTGGAGTAGATTCTGGAGGGATGGGACTTTTAGTGGATGGTTTACTTGTTTGTGGGGGAGTGCAAGTTGATACCATTGAAGAAGATGAGGGAGTTCAAGCCAGCCCACTTCAGCAAGGGAGAGACAGTGGTGACTACGGTAGGATGCCCCTGTGGCAAATTTGATGATTTTGTTCTAGCAGGTCTCGAGCTTATTTAGATCACATTGCCTTAGCTTGGTATAAATTGGAGAGGCATAAAGTAGGGTGGAGATAAGATGAGAATTTGCTACTGAAATCTTTCATGCTTTGGTGAGAAGATGCTTATTTCTGTATAATACTCCTATTTTTTAGTGGACTTTTTTTATGGTCATGGATATGTGAATGTCAAATTTTAGTTTATTGTCTATTTCAACTCCTAGCAATTTGGTGTGTTCTGTTGGATGTATAGAGGTGTTGTCTTTTGCTGTGATGTTAAAGTGAGAGTTGCTTTGAGTATGTTTGGTGGGTTGGAAGAGGAGTAGTTTAGTTTTGTTTGGGTTGAGTATTAATTGAGCATCGGATAACCAAGTTTCAACAGAGGAAAAGGCTTCCTTTGTCACTTTTTGTAGGTTGGAGTAGGGACTGGGCTGAGCAGATGATGTTTGAGTCATCTGCATATTGTATGAGTGTGCCATGTTTGGTGGCAGAGGCTAGCTTATTGGTGAAAATAGAGAAGAGTAGGGGTCCAAAGATGGATCCTTGGGAAACCCCTATAGAAACAGGTAGTTGGGGAGATATGTCATTCTGCCATACAATGGATTGTTGGCAGTCAGACTGGTAACTCTGAAACCAGTTGGTGACTGACTGAGACTTGATTGAAACTTGTTTCATATACCTTTTTTTTTTCTTTGCCTGTTTCAGTTGTTGTATTTCACAGGTAGACGGGTGTGTCTCACAGATGTCTTTTTGTAGTCTGGTTGTGATGATCTTGCTTTTTGTTTGTTTTCTTTCTTTCTTTCTTTCTTTCTTTCTTTCTTTCTTTCTTTCTTTCTTTCTTTCTTTCTTTCTTTCTTTCTTTCTCTCTTTCTCCCTCTCTCTCTCTGGTAGATGTAGAGAAATACATCTGTTTTACATAGGCAGCAGCTTGACTTTTGTAGGTAATGCTCATGATCAGCTGATTGCCTGTGCATGAATTGGAGTCCCTCACTTGCTAATTGCATGTGGAACAGCTGTGGTACCATTCCTATAGCCAATTGCATGGAAACACACTCCCATAACTAAGCACTTCATGTAGGCATTGGCCTTTTTCCTTCAGTGCAAGCAGGACTGGTAGTTGGAAGTACGTCTTAAGACGAACACTGTGGAGGCAGGCCAACAAACTGGAGGGGGATGTACCAGACATGGGGACAGAATGTAAGTATTGCTATTCTACATTTGAAGTAATGTTAGTTTAACAGGGTCTGTGTGGATATGGCTGTATTGTATGATTTAAAGTCTGACATGACCGTGTTAAGTGGTTGAGAAAACTCTCACCTATAGGGCTATCTGAAGACTGGCCAGAATTTGGAGTCTTAGATTTGGTGTATTACTCACACATTTTCTGTCAGTATAAATGCATTAGCATACTCTGATGATTGCAGTCAGAAAATGGTAACATCCATGTGTGTTACTGAAACCTCCAAACACTAGATCCTACCCAATTCGGCTTTGTTAAGGGAAGATCTTTCCTCTTGAACTTGGTCGACTTCTTTGAAACAGTCACCAAGGCCATAGATGAAGGGAAGGTAGTCCACACAGCCTACCTGGACCTCACAAAAGCCTTCGACACAATACCCCACTCGGGCATCATAAATAAGCTCAACAGCTTAAATATCAACCCCTATGTCACAAGATGGGTTGCAAACTGGCTCAGGGATAGAACCCACATGGTCAGAATTGCAGGTGCCATGTCAGACTCTAAACCAGTTACAAGTGGTGTCCCACAAGGCTCAGTCCTGGGACCTTTCTTGTTCGGTATATATATTTCTCTGAGGTGCAGGCTAACATGGGAGGACTATGGCTCATCAAGTTCACAGATGACTGCAAACTGGGTGCCATAATCGACTCGCCGACTGACATAAGCATCCTCCAAAAGGGTCTCACAGAGACGGATAACTGGTGCCAGAGCCATGGCCTAAAGCTAAATGCCAAAAAGTGCATAGTCATCCCCTTTGGGAAAAACAAAGTGCCCACAAATTACCACATAGGTGGTAATCCATTAAGTACGGAAGAAGTAATTAGGGATTTGGGGACCCAAGTAGATAGCAATCTCTCCTTTGACAATCACGTTGCCAAAGTGGTTAGAAAGACCTTCTATATAGCCCACTTTATCATGAAAGGGTTCACATCTAGAACAAGAGAGGTCATTGTGCCCCTCTATTCATCAATCATCAGGCCCATAATTTAATACAATGCCCCATTTGGGATGTACCTTACCCGACACCTGCAGCAACTGGAAATACCCCAAAAGTACCTCACCAAGAGGATCAAGGGACTCAAACAGATGCCCTACGCAGTTAGGCTAAAGAAACTCCAGCTCTACTCAGTTGCTTACCGCCTACTCAGAGGCGATCTGTGCCTGATGTATAAAGCCATGTCCAACCCAGAATTAATGGACATGCTCCACCTCAGGAAATCCAAATCCCTTAGAGATACATGCTCCAGGGACTTAAACCTCAGCACAGAAATAAATAGGACATGCTGGAGGGACAGATTCATATCCCAGAGGCTCCCCTCACTCTGGAACAAAATCCCAATCCATGTTAGGCAGAGTCCCTCACTGACCCTCTTCAAGAGAAATCTTGATGAGTGGATGGGAGATTCTAGGTTTACCCCTGGGATCTCTTATGTGTCCCTACTAGACAGAGGCACAGTAAACTAACCTCAAAAGGGCTATCTTCTGTGACCTACTATACAGAGGCACAGTCAACTAATCTAAAAGGGTGGCAAAAGCCAAACACACTCTGGCTAGGCTTATAGATGCCCTAGGGCAGATAGCCTAGTATCAACCTATGAACCTATGAACCTATATCCCTCAGAAGAGATATGTTACAAAAAACCCTGTTACACCACTAATTTTCCTCAGTTTATAACAGCAATACATCAATAATGGCCCTGTGTTTGTGCCTTTGTCCCCAGGTCTGTCATCCTTTGTCCATATGTCATGCAGTAAGAGGTGGATATGTACAGTATATCATTATTTACTGACATCATTCCTGATATCAAGCCAGTGATATATCAAACTGCCAGACATGTTATTTATAGGAGGCCTTATATTTGAGGACAAAACCTGGAAATTCTGTTGTAGTCTGTACAGTAGTGAGGTCTGTGTACCTATGGTGATAGTTGACAGAGTGTCAGTATTGTGTAGCAGTGTATTGTGAATATGTTATTTGGCCTGTGTACAGACTGTAGTAGATGTCAGTGTTCTTGGCCCTGTTCTGTCGGATGTTGCATGTTGCTCCATTTTCTGGTACCCTGTCAGCTTATATGTTTGTAGGGCCAGACTGAGACATGTCCCATACCACAGTCAGGCATCAGACTAAACTGTGAATTGGGCCAGTATATGTAGGGCTAGTGTGTGAGTGGCAAACGTGATGATGGGTTTTGTTCACACTATCCATATACTGTACTATTAATTAGGCTTACCATTATGTGACTCTGACTGCATTGAGATTGGTTGTGTGTATGCACTTTCACACTGGTGTCTGTTACTCCATTCTGTTACATGCCTGCAGTGCCTGCTATATTTGCAATTACATGTGCATTCCCCCATAGGAAAATTGGGTTAGTGTTGTGGCAGTCTGCCTGTAATTTAGACAGTGCTTAGTGACATGCGTAGCAACTCAGTGTATTTATCCCAGTGTGATGTTATGTCCAGATATTTGTCAGATGTACTGTTGCCTGGCCACCATACGTGTTGTGTATTTCTGACAAAGTAGTGGGATGCTGTGAAGATGTATGTCACTAACTAGTGGGAAGTATGTAGTCTTGAGACCTCTGGCCCCCAGTTAATATATTTTAGGACAGACAGGAGGGTGTGATTGCATCAACTGTGTGAGCTTATCTACTCCAGTATTTGTGAAATATCCCCATTTTTATGGCTTTAAACACCCCCTTTGCCAGGCTTGGTCTACATTTCTTGTACTAAGGAGTTCTGTGTATACCTCTGAACTGACCAGATTGTTTCAGACTGTCTATGTTTATTGCTCATATTTCTGCTGTATTCCACAGAATCATTACTGTGATTTGTGTGGTACTTCACTATGATGATTTTATGATTTCTGTCAGTAACTGATGGTGTACATGTCAGTTTCAGAAGAGCCTTCCTTCAGAACATGTATGTTGACACAAACCCTATTACTGTAGCAACATTCTACATTTATAACTGCAATACTTACATTACATTCCCTTGCACTAACAGGTTAATAGTTATGGTGCTGAGGTAATATATATATATATATATATATATATATATATATATATATATATATATATATATATATATATATATATATATATATATATATATATATATATATATATATATATATATATATATATATATATATATATATATATATATATATATATATATATATATATATATATATGTATATATAATATATATATATATATATATATATATATATATATATATATATATATATACATCCTTTTTATGTGTAAACATGAGCGTTGCATATACCTTCTTAGATGCATCTCACCATATTTAGCTATGGATATATTTAGATATAGACACATGACTGATTCCACATTGTTTCACTAACAAGTAGTAAACAACTGTAGTACTCAAAGCAGTTGTTCACTCTATTCAGTATGTGTACTGAATGATATATTTGAAAAAGCAACAGGTATTATTGCAGCATAGATGGTTTAGTGGTTAAGTGCTGTGACTATAGTGCCTAGGGTTCAAGACCTGAATGGGCTGTTCATTTTGTTGCTGGGCAGCACAAGGGCTGATGGAGACAGGGTGATTAATGTGATTTAAAGTGGCTTTAAGTGGGTTTGTGTGGGTTTCCATGACGGTAATTGCTGCTAAACTATGGTTAAACAAATACATGCTTACTTCCTGTAGGTTTCGCTTACCAGTGTGCAAATCGGCTTAGCATTTACATTTAAGCAGTGCTTAAACCTGCTAAGCTTAGCTCAGCTTTGGTAACCAGTGATCACATGCCAGTCTGATCAAAGAGCAGGGTAATGACATCTTTAATAAGTGTATTTAATTCCATGTACATAATATGCTTCTATGTGTTGTCATTACAGTAGCAAGGGGTGTGAATATACTGTACGGGACACCTGAGTATACATGGGTAGTAACACAATCTTTTCTCTTTGTATGTGTTTCATACTTGGGTAGTATCCCAGGATGCAGTCACACTTGCATGTATTGTATCATTATGTTACTACTTTTAACAGTGCTTTTCCAAGTAAGAGTGGATTGCAGATTGTAGTACTGGAACCATACACCCCTGCATACAAAGCTGGACTCTGAGTACTGACTATCGTGTTCTTGGTGTTTGAGCTGCATGTTTTTATGTATCTCCTATTGGATATTGATCTGATATGTTGACATTAATTGTAGACTACTATGTTTTCAGGACATGTCATTGAGGACTGCTGTCATATAGCAATGGCATACCTGTCAGTTTCAGATGACTATTTATCAAAACATTCATCCTAATGCATAACCTGTTGGCTATCTACTTTCTGTCTGTCCTCTGTACAGATGTGCAGATGTCAGGTATTCATCTTGGCTGCTTACAGGCAATTACTAAGAAAAATAAAAAAGTACCAAAGCTAACACAGCTGCAGGTAAAGCAATAACCTTTAATGCACACAAAAGAGAGTAAGCGCTTTCACGGTGTGCTCTCACTGCTTCATCAGACTGTTCTAAACTAGTAACAAATGTAATTAAATACCATAAGTTAATTAGTCAATTAAAGCAGTGATAAAAGCATCAACTATCTAAGAGAAAAATGTCACAACAAGAAAGCAGGCAAATGAAACATATAAAAAAGATAAAAAAATATATATAAAAAAATATGTATAAAATACAATCCTATACTCAGTGTTTGAGAGGTCTAGCTTTTAAAAAAGGCTTAAAAGAGACAACTTCATTAAGACCTGGTATTTTGTCAGCATTAAGAGAGAGAATTCATTTTTGCTCTGCAGATTCTGTGCGATTCCTAAGATCTCCCCCTCTTAAAATCTCAGGAATGATCTCTAGCACAAGGAATTTAAAATTATGTTCCTGTCCATGGCACATAATATGCTTAGCAAGGGCATTGGTGTCTTTCTTGTTTCTAATGTCTCTCTGATGTTCCAGCACCCTGTCTTTGAGTTGTCTGTTACTCATGCCTACATAAAAAGCATGGCAGAAAGTGCAGTAACTAAAATAAACAATGTTCTTAGTCCTGCAATCAGAATAAAAGTTTGTGTCTATTTTAAAGTGCATATTAGGGTGCATGTAAGTAAAACTAGAGTGTATAAACTTGCAGGCTGTACAATTCCTGCATTTAAAAGTACCATGCCTCTCTGACTGTAAAACTTTTTTTAAAAGTAGAAGTATTGTAGCACAGATGCCTTTTCAGGAATCTGTTATTTTTAAAAGAAAAGTGTGGAACAGTATCTATGGCATTTCTTAATTCATCTACAGTATCCAAAATGCTGCATTTCCTTTTGACAATATCACATATACTACTAACATCAGAAGAATATATGAGAGGAAACCTAATCAGTCCTGTCCTTTGTTCTGTAGCTATGGCTTCAGTGTTAGGTGCAGCAGCGTAATAAGGCCTGCATTTGCCCCCTCTCTCCTTATACGCATTAGTAATACAACTGTCAATATCCTTTTCCTTGTAGCCTCAATCTAGAAAATCCATTTTCAAGGTCTCCAGGGCCTCAGCAAGCTGTTCATCATTATTATGGAGTCTCATGACCTTGTACACCTGCCCCTTAACAACATTTCAGGTAACATGCCTAGGATGCATGCTATCTCTATGGAGCAGATTATTCTTTCCTGTGGGTTTCCTGTAAATACTAGTTACTATGCTAGTCAGATCAGTTTTGCTCACCTTAACATCAAGAAATTCAATTTGATCAAAAGAATATTTAAAAGCAAGTCTTAAAAAATCTGTAGAGTGATGCAGAAACTCTATAAACTGTGTGAGACTCTCAACTGACCCCCTCCACAACAAAAAAAAAATAAAGTCAACAAATCTTACATACCATAAGATATGTTCAGAGAAGCCCTCAGCTTGAAATAATATGTCTCTCTCCCATTGTACCAACACAAGATTGGTGTAGCTGTTGGCACAAGCTGTGCCCATTGCCATGCCAACCTTTTGTGCATAAAATTGATCTTCAAACAAAAAGGTATTGTTTTCTAAAACCAATTCTAAAAGGGCACAAATTAACTTGATCTTGTCCTCAGTAAAACAATGGTTGACATGTATAGATTTCCTGATATTTTCTATACCCCAAGTATTGGGGATCACAGTAAAGAGTGACGCTACATCCATTGTCACAAAAAGATAATCAGCACTCAAATCAGAAGTCGCCATATATAATCCTTGTAAGAAGGTCCTGGTATCTTTTAAGACAGTGTCACAAGTGTCCAACAGGGAATGCAAATTCTTTTCAATGTAACTAGAAAGTGGCTCGGTTATCCATTCTTTCCCAGACACTATCGGGCACATGGGTGGCAGTGTTAGATTCTTATATACTTTGGGTAAGCCATAAATGATTGGTATAAGTGGTTGGTGTACATCAAAATGTTTAAACAACTTATTATCGATCATACCTGTCATAAGCAGATCGAAAATAAGGAAAGAAACCTTCTCGGTCATACCATAAGCAGCAGCTTTAGAAATACAGACATAAGTGGTGTCATCACACAACAATGTATGCATATGTGTTTGATATAGTCCTTGTCTAACACAACAATTCCACCACCCATATCTGCTGGTCTAGTCTCTAAGGATTTCAAGTTTTTGAGTTCATTGAGTGGTGCATATTCATCATTATTAAGGTTAAAGTATCTCTTCTTTTTATTAGATTCAAATTATCTTCTTATTTGCTTCTGACAAGTCTGAATAAAGGTCTCTATCTTGGCTCTGGGTGGGGGGATAAAATTGCTGGGTTTTCTAAAGGAAGCAGTGTCAGTGTTAACAGTGTCAGGTAGGATGGTTTTCAATGTAAAAGTCCTAGCAAACAATCTAAGATCAGTTAAGACACTAGTTAGCTTGGCTTCTCTGGCAGGGACAAATGATAAACCTTTGTTCAGTAAAGCAACTGTGCAGCAGTAAGCTGCACAGAGGAAATATTAAAAACTAAACTGTTTACCTCCATTTCCATTGGCTTGTTAGGTTCACATTCATTTCTGTACTTGGGAGGCGATAGAGTCTGCCCTTCCTCCCTTGATTCGGTCACCTGTCCCTGATAGGAAAAGGGCTCTGCAGTTGAAAAGAAGTGGTAGCCCTAGGTCTGGCTCCAGTGTTAACATTAGTAGTGGAGTCACCATTATCGTCAGAATGGGACTTCCTTTTTTATGAAGATGTATCAGGGGTGCTACCTTAGTGGTACTATGGTGGTGTGATGACTCAGCTCTGCTTCTGGTCGACTGAGCCATTTCTGTGGAGCTGGCATTCGTGGCTCCTCCCTTTAAAGATACAGGCTGATTCAGAGATTCAATGATAGTTCCACACAAAGGATTCGATGTTTGCGGTGCGTCTTCTGAGTTCACGGCTGGTGGGGGGTTACTTCTACCCCATGCAAAAACCACTCCAGTAGTAAAATCCTTGATGTCATGTTGCAATTTCTTTATTTTAGTAGACTGCAACCTCTTCACATAATCTGTTGTCATAGAGGTTATCAAGTTTGTCCCCTATAATACCAGCAGGAAAGGAACTATAAATTTCATCCTGCAGAACTGAGATCTGACATTGCAATTCTTTCTCTTCTGGAAGAAAGAATTCTGTAAGAAGTTCCAAGTAGCCAGAGCTTGCTTGCAAGTTAAATGACTGCCATTTCATCTGCAGGTCTGGATATATATTACCATAGCTAGGCATATTGAGAATTCTTAGGCCCCTGGGTGCAACATTATGCTTTAAAGATTCTTCCAGATGAAGTTGCTGCCATTGCAGCAGTTTAAATTTATAAAGCTTATTTTCCAGTTCTTTAAATTTGCTCATGAAAAGTGGATAAGTCTTGTCTATATCCAAATCATCTGTAGAAGTCAAGGTAAGGTCAGGCCTTCTGCCATGCTTTATTCTCAACCAAGAGATCCAAAAGTGTAAAAAGTATGCTGAGAATAAAAATAGATTGGTACAGTAACAAGTAACCACTTGTTGAACTGACTTTTAGTCCTGCTAGGACAGCTTCTTCTGTCAACAAAGTGGCTAGCGATCGCCTTAACAACATTATGGAAATTGTATCTAACCCCCTCCTTGTTACAGACCTTACAGAGTTCTCTGCAAAATGAAGTACATCCATGTGAACAGTATTCTCTGTGTATTGCATCAACACAAAAGCCTCTTTGTGTGTGTTATTCTCAAACATTTGGTGTGTGCCACCCAGTACACTTACCATTGTCCACTGTAGAAGAGCTGATTACATCAGCCACCATGCACTCACCTGTATACACCCCTCAGACCTATCAGCCATGTGGCACATGCAGTAACTGTTATACATACCTGGTACTTGTGTTCAGCTGTACTCGGGATATGACACAGTCAATGTGTTACCACAGTGCCACACCCCTTGTAGGAAAGGACAGCAGACTAACACCCTCCTGACACACAGACATCTAGAACACAAACAGAATACATTATGGAGACCACATTCAGTCAGTGTTAATAACAGCAATAATGCATCATGGCTGGACAGCTACACACCCTGACATGTAAGCATTTAAACATTCTAGTTGACAACACTTTAAACAGCATTTCATTGCTAAACTTTAGTACATTCACCCTGTGCATCAGAACCATATTAGCATGTCCCTGCATCAATGGTATGGATGACTGGGATGAGACACAGGTATCATCATATGCACAGGGTGTGGTGTGGGTTTGCCAGAGGCCTAGGCTGAGCCATTTGGTTGACATCATGTGTGTGGGTTAGGGGGTTGTTTATTAAATGGCCTGTACAGATGTGGTGATTGTAGGTATAGAGGTGCCCTAGCTGTGTTGGTGATGTGTGCGTGTATGTATGCACACAGTTCTGCCATGTGACTGCCTTATATGTTATGGTTTACTTCTTCACACACACACACACACACACACACACACACACACACACACACACGCACGCACGCACGCACACACACACACACACACACACACACACACTTACAGGTGAGGTGACACAAAGACATTATACAGACCTCTTATTACCCAACAGTTGACATGCATGACATATGGCACTCAACAGCATGCACTGCAGCCATTCATAATCCTTGTTACCAACATTGTACATCTCTGTGATGCATGAGTTGTGTTGGTAGGTGATGCACCTTCCCCTGGAACACATTCACCCATGTACACATTATTGCTGTGCACCTGTACAGCACACTGGCATGTACTGTGCACCATACCTCACAAGTGTACAGACCATTGCTGAATGTGTAAATGTCTGGCAGTTATGTTTGCTCTGTTGCTCTCAGCCCCTATGTGTTTGTCTGACACATAACTGGGTTGATATGAGGACTGATGTCAATAATGAATGCCTAACCTTTGATTTGCAGATCTCATCATCAACAGTGCATGTATGTGCAATAAAATCCAGTTACTCCGACAACCTTCAAAGCCTAATGTGATATGAGGAGTGCACACACCCCTGTTGACATGCCAGCCTCTTCTATGATATGCAATGGGGCCGCAATACTGCATTTGATAACCTTACAAACACCTGATATGTGACATATGACCTGTGCAATCCAATGCAGTATCAAATAAATGTGTTTGTCATGGAGATGCTGAATGAGATGCATACAATATATGGGTTGCATAAGTGTGCACACTCTTAACACAACGGTTTGTTGAAGCACTAGTTAAGTGAACTACAGCAGTCACTATTCCTGGAAGGGGTATACTAGCATGGCCCATCTTTACTTGGCATTATTTGGTTTGTCTGTTCTACAAAAGTCCCCCAACTCTGCCAGATTGCAAAGTCAGCTCATGTGCACAGCCCTTGGAAGTCACACAGTGGCTTCACTACTGCTGTAGAGTCTGGGTTAGATCTGGCACAATTCATAACCTTGACTGTGTTCAGATACAGCCATTCTTAGCTAGCTTTGGATGTATGATTCAGTTCACTGTTGTGTTTCAAGCTGACACCCATCCTCAGCCTTATTGCAGATGCCTGACAGCTATGGGCCACATATGAGTGTTATTTTGCACTGTTCTAAATTCCATCCTCTATGCCTACCGGTCTAGTTCCAGCTAATGAACAGCAACCCTAAAGGTGTATACTAGCACCAGCAAGATAAAAGTTGGGGATGGTGGCCCTGAGGTGGAGTGAGGTGTTGCTCGTGCACCACATGTATCTTTATGAATACTGTCTGTAGGTCTGAGCCTTGGTCTCATGGCACCATTACACATTGCAAAGCATGCCCTTGGGAGACTTGATGTTATGCTTATGCTACCTGTACAGAACCCTGGATGATGTTTCATGTGGGACAAATCTTCCGTCTGATTACCCTAACCCATAGGCTACACTTATGCAGAATCCAGGTGATTGTCGACACAGGCACTGCACAGGCAGTACTTGCTAGTCATTCTTGCAACTCACTCAGTGTTGCTGCATGTCTCTGGGCAGCCTCCAATACCAGCTTGCAACATGTTTTGTCATCTGTCTTGGATGGGGATCTGTTTATTTTCTACATCACTGTTTTCCCATATTTAATACACTTCTAGATGACTGTCTGCACTGTTTTCCATGGTATATGCAATGGTGAGGTAAGGTTACTTTTCCCACTCCTGACTGATACCTTTCAGATATGGGATCCATTTCATGCTTTGTAAGATGTGTGCAAGCTATGGCTGCCTCTGTTGCAGCTGACTGGACAAATGTCATGGACATACTTCTTGGACAGATGACCATTACTTGGTGTGACATTGAGGTCCTGTACTTGATGGCAGGTGTGTACTCAAGAACAGTGAATGTTGTCAGCACATCACAAGCTGCCTCCACAATATGGTATTTGGAGTGTGTGCACACATATTCTTCCAGTGTTTTGTAAGGTTTGTATACCCCATATTGGTTGTCCTAACATAGGATTCCATATTACACATTCATTGCTCATGTTAAGATCACATTACAGGTTGTAAAAGGTGTGGGATGTGTTATTGTGGTCTGCCGTTATATATATCAGGAACAGTTGCAATTGTAATGGTGGTGTATACACTGTTGTATCCACTGTATAAGGGTGATGTTTCATACATGTCTCTACTGTAGGCTATTTGTCCCACCATTTTGTTTATCTCTGTCCACACATCTTGCACTGACAGGTTGTGAGGTATACTACAGGAATCTTACATACCTTGCAGATATGCCACCATGGTGACCACTGTGATGCAGTGCAGTTAACACCAACAAATATGAACATGTACAACATGCATTATGGGTAGGTGTGTTAAATGTGTGCATGGCAAATAGCATGGGCTTAACATGGCTGGTGTACTGGCAAACCTGAACAAAACAACTCCATACTCACCAGCTACAGGCTGCTGTCCCAGTTGTATATCAGAGGTGACCTAAATAGTTTTGTGAGAGAAGTAATGTCAGTAGCCACACCTGTGGCATTGGTACAGGGTGGAAGCAGCATTTCAGCACATCAACAGTACAAACCCCAGTACTAAGGATTATGCACATCTGTGCATTACTACACTCCAGCAACAGGCTATCTTATCTGACATATTCATGTAGATACTTTACAGATAAAAATGGATAAGCAACAGTGTTCTAGTAATGTGCACTAGGTACTTACCTGCACGCTCCTCGTCCATTGTGTGGGTGACACCCACCTCCACAATGCTGTCTTCAGCTTGATGGGTTGTTGGGTGGGCAGGTGCCCCAAGGCTGGTGAGGAGCTCCTCAGCATGTGTCAGTTGGGGCTGGATGGTTTGACCCCACACCTGTGGCTAGCTGGTCCCTTGCAACAGCAGCAGCACACTGAAGGGCATGGTGAATGAGGTCATTTCAATGATGCTGCACCTGCTCATAATTTCAGCTGTGCAGGCCGACATTGTTTACCCAGTGGATGAGCTTGTTCCACAGCGTGGTCCTCTCATGCAGATCCTGGGCTCTGTGCCTGAATAATATGTTGTAATGCTGTATGACATATTGTATGATGATGCCATGCTCTGTGTTGGTGAATGCTGTCAGCCGTGGACATTGCATATTACCTGAAATACATAAACATGAGAAAAGGTCACAGGACCTTATACAGTTCTTCACTTGCACATCAACAGTGGATATTACTTGCAAATATTCCAGACTATACCATAACACTGTAAGCTATCATGGCTTTGACATCTTGCATAACACTTCTGGCCCTGTTCTGTCTATTTCCCCCAATGTTGGACACTTAATTGCATAATCCTCTATTCTCCACTCATTACTGTATAGAGAGATGACAGTAGCCATCTTCCAAGTGGATGGTGTGTGGATGGTGGCAAGTCTGTGTTTGACTGTAGTGTGTGATGGAGCTGTGAGCACATGCCTGAGTTCATGTAGGAGGCAGACTGTGATGTTCTCATGCCCCATAGAGACTTGCTGTTGTTGCCATCAGTAAGCATTGTGTATATGCTCACCATTGGTGAGGGCAGGAGTGTGGTTGATGTGCATATCCCCCTGTACAAATTTTGTGGACAGGGTAACACTGTTCCCACCTAACTTGTCTGTTGCAGGTTCCCTGTATCCATGGCATGTGTTTATGAGGTGTGCTTTACCCCCAGTACAGACTGAATTGTGTTACTGCCTCTGAGACTGACTACATATGTGGCGACATTGTTGCAATTGGCCTTGGTGGTGTAGATATGTCTGATTTATAGTCATAGTCTGCCTTACAGGACATCACCTGTGAACCTACATGCTTGCTCAGATATAGGTGGACTTGCTTCCAAGTTGTGGTCTGCACCTATGTGTTCCTGTACAGCCACTATAGCAACTTATTATGTGCTTTGTGTATTGCTGCTGTCCATCAAAGAGGATTACTCTATCGTTGGTGGAGGCTGGTTGTACAGGTCAGGCACTGCTGACTCCATATAGCTACAGTGGATATAAAGTGTACACACTCCTGTTACAATGCCTGGTAGTTGTGCAATTGAAACATGACCCCACAAAAGCTCATTTCAGCACAATTCCCACCTGTTATGTGACTATTAGCCTGCTCAGTTCAATTGAAGACATAATCTGTTCTGTGAAAACATATGAGAAATAATTATCAGTACCATAAGCCAGTTGAATGTGTGTGCACACCCTTAAACTGATATGTTGTGTAAACACCTGCTGAGATGATTACAGCATCCATTTGTCTTGGTTTGAACTCTAACATCATGACACATCTTCACTTGGCAATGGTTGCTCACCTTCCTTGAAACAGATTTGTTTCTTTTTCAATAAAATTGTACAGGTTATGGGTCACATTTGAGGTGAGAAACATTTTGAAATTATTTTCTGTGGTCTTATTGGCATACAGCACACAAACCTGGCATTCCAATAGGGGTGTGCACACTTTGCATATCTGGGTGCTGATATAGCTGTTAGTGGTAGGCATGGACAGTGGGTCATAGCACAGTTGTACACTTCTTTGATTACTACCTGATAATCATGCCTACTGTAGTACCCATATTGGTGTCATGGCAATGCAACAATCAGTAGCTGTACACATTTTATATTGTTGTATGCAGTGACACTGATATTACACACATGTGCAATATGCACAACCTATTCTCCAGACTGCTTTTAACCCATGTTATTACTTTTGTGCCTTTCAGCTGAACATACGTATACATACACATGCTCAGGGGATACCTGGTATACATTTGTGTTCTGTGTCAGTATGGCACACTGCATTTACAGTCTTGCAGCTCAATCATACTTCTCAACCTGTTATACCAGGACTTCTGGACAATGGTCCACATCAATGGGTGACAACAGGGAAATCAATACTGATAACGTATTAATATAGTTGATATAACGCAAGTATATCTGTTTCTGGCTACAAATATCAGTCACAGTTGTCACTTTTGTCCAGCAGAACACTATACAGTTGAATGTTATTAATTCAATATATCACATGCAGTTTAACACACACATCTGCAACAGTACTTTACTATGCACATGCCCTATATAGGTATCTTAGATTTACAATACAAACATGTATAATACTCATATTCACAGGTAACATATTGATATGGACAACATCCCATTAACTGGCCTAGCAGTGGCACAGTCACGACTGTTTGACAGACACTCTAGTGGTTGCCATATGTGAGCTGTCCTTTCCCAGGGTAAGTCAGGCTCCTCACATGTGACCCTACCTCTCCATCTCTTAGACCATCACAACTGGACAAAGCCTAAAATTAGGAGTGAGAGATAAATAGGGACAGATCTTAAATATGCCTATTACAAACCTATGAAGTTTGTAGCATAATACATTTTGCATTACCATGACTGTTGTGGGGTATGAAATTTAAGTGTTTGGCATGACTTCCATACTCAGCTATTTGCCAGAATAATATAGACATTAGGAGGAACAGGCCAAACAGTATGATGGGTAAATCTTGACATTATGTGAAGATCTATGCAGTTGACAGATACGACCCACTGCAGATAGAGACAGATGCTATGTCCATAGCAGTTGTTCAGCAGGACATCATTACAGCAAGCCTTGTTGGCACATATAATTCTTTTAAAATCATCTATCCCATTATTACAGACCAAGTACTACATTCAATTGCATGCTTACATGTTTCACATACCTGTTTTATTATTATGCTCTCTTCTGTGTTCCAGTTTATGTTTTCCTTGTTCCTGTTTTGTTTTTTTGTTTGTTTTTTTTTTTGTATTTTTTTCTTTCCCCCTCTATCTCTCTCTCTCTGTCCACTACAGGGATCAAGTTGATTTGAATAGACTGCAGCATGGCTTTTGTAGGTGATGCTCATAATCAGGTGATGGCCTCTGCACCAGTTGGTGTTCTCCACTTGCTATTTGCATGCAGGCAGCTGTGTAATTCTTCCAATAGCCAATGTCATAGCAACCCACTACTATAAATGACTACATCATGTTGGTGTTGTCCCTTTACATTGCCTGTGTGGAAGATATCCTTCATGTGTGGGGTAGCAGTGCTACAGACATCAGGTAGGAATACCTCTATAACAAGACCTGTGGACACAGGCCAACTACATGTTTGTATACGGTTCCAGGCCTAGGAACAGAGTGTGAGTATTGCTGTTATATGCTTTGAATACTGTTTGTTTTACAGGGTTTGTGGGTACATGCTAGTTTTGCATGGAATGTAGTCTCTCTGCATAGCTCTCAACTGTGGGGCTATCCACATAATGGCCAGAGGTCTGACTGCTATGTCTTGTCTGTTCCCCAGACAGGTGTTGTCCTTGACAAATCAGTGGCATTCTCTCTGTTGATTGCTATAAGTACATGGCAACATCCATTTGTGTTTCTGGTGTCATATTCCTCAGAAATGGTACGTTGTAACCAATCCTGTAACACCAGCAACTTTCTCAGTGTATAACAGCAATATTTCAAATATGGCCCTGTGTTTTGGCCACTGTCCTACACTTATATACCAGACTTTGTTCAGATGTAATGCACTAAGTCGTTGATAGTTATGTTCTATCATTATTTAGTGCTGACATTCCTGCTATCATTCCAGTGATGTTGTGGACTCCCACACATGTGGGGTAGGGCCCATAAATACAAGGGCTACAGCTGGACAACATGTGTGACCCTGTACATTCAAGAGGTCATCGTATAGAGACCACTGTTATATGCCCTTGTAAGACATTGTCTGGGGGAGGGGTATTAAATGTTTTTAAAGGGGCACTATGTCATTTCAAAAATCATTTTCTTGCCTCGGACCAAAGCTGAAACATTGACACCCACTTAGCTAATCACCTCCCCCTTTGTGACATCATGCATGACGTAACTGTGTTCCTACCCACAGCATCAACTTTTTTTAAAATGTGTGTAAATCTCTTGTACAGTCCTGCTTTTGCTCCCTGAAGAATTAGGATTTGCGGTCCACTGCTTCACACAGTACTGCTTAAGTCTGTGATTGCTATCATCTAGTGCTAGGAGTAACGATGATTACATTCAAGCAAAAGTGGTAGAAAAATGTAGCACTTACAGCAAGCACTAGTTACAGTGAACCATTCCTTTCCCTTTACATGTTGTCATGGAATATAATAGGATCTGCCTGTCAAGAAACATGCCTTTGCTCCTCACTGTAAATACATGTATTTGAGAACAGTACAGTTTTACCCGTATTCCTTTTACATAACAAACACAATTGTCTTTAAAAAATGGAAATGGCTGTTTGCGCTTCTTATAAGTGCTATGCTTTCCTAAATGTCCATCCACATTAAGGGATACATTTCCAGCAGGGACATCAATGTACACATACCTGGCACAGGGGAAAAGGAAATGATACATCTTGTCAGTCTCCTTTTTGCTGCATGCTTTACTGTTGTGAATGCTGTTGCTGGAAGTTTTGAATGCTACTGTAACTTGCACTTCCACTCAATGGCATTCTGCTGATGTCTTGCATAAGAATGACTTCAGAACAACTCATTTGTTGAATCAAATAATCTAATCATTTGACTGTCTGGCAATAACTTTTTTTATCTGAAAGAATTAATGTGTATATTGGAAAGGCAGCAGCAAAAGCATAACCATTACTGATCTTAAGGAACCGGCAATCTGACCATTTTATTTACGGAACCGCAATCTGATCATTTTATTTACTGTACAGAAGTAAGGGAGTGCATTTTTAAAAGGATGATAACTAGTTCTTTAGACATGTGGATAATTGAATCAGCAGAGTTACAGCTGACTGGCTCAGTCCATCAGATCTTGGTGATTATTGTCAGTTTATGTTCTGTGCACATGCAGCGGTTCCATTCTTCCTTTTTTTAAAAAGACATTTTTTTGCTTTCCAGCACACCTCCCAGCTGTCCGGATTTTCCCAGAATGTCCAGATATTTGACTTATACTTTTGGTCTGTACCTCACAAGATTTGTGTTTTATGGAAAATCACTCTCTTTTGCAGTGCCTAATTAATGCCATGCATTTCAGTGTTAGAAATTGCATGCTAACACAAGAACTGTTATTCCAGCAACTTTATAAGTTTACAAACACAATGTTTAATGTCAATCACATATTTTTGGGTCATTGTCTGTTCATTTCAGCTTTGTCCAGAGTTCTTGTTCTGACTCTGAGTGCTACGTTTGCCACTGTTGCCATGCCATGGGTTATTATTTTATCAATTTTACTACTAAGATAACTGATAAATAACAAGCAACAGGATGACAGATACATTTATTAAGATGTTTTTGTTGGTCTGTTTGCTGTTCTTGTAGTACTTAACTGTGAATATTGTTGTTTATTTATTGGTAATTGATTACCAGGAAAGTCCAAATGGGTAGGAGTCCATTTTCAATGGAGTCCTGGGAAGGAAATTTGCAAAGAATTACAAAACATTTTAAGACAAAGAATTTTACAGTGTTAAACAATAATACAAAAAATAAATATAGTTTAAACAATTAAACCAAATTATAATACAAAGTATGAAAATATTAGTTAAGAATAGATGCAAGTTATATGGCAATGTTTTAATAGTTAAATACATTTTAGCCAGTTTATAGAGAAATTAAAGGTAAGTCGGTATAACACAAATAGGAATTGCAATAAAAAGTCAGGTAAAAGCAGGTCTATTGTATATCTAGAGAGAAAGCATGAGAGATAAATTGATAGAAGTAAGGAATTGAGTGAAGAAGGAAGAGTAAAGAGATAAAAGGTACGACTAGGTATTTGTCTACATTTAAGGATATCCTGATGGTGAGTAAGAACAGGTCCAGCTGTTGGCTAGGAAGTCATTCAGAATGGTTTTGAAGGATGGGAAGGAGGGTACTGACCTGATGGATACAGGTAAGGAGTTCCACACCTTAGCAACATGGCATGAGTAAAGACAATGCCCAGCAAATTTGATTGGTTTTGGACAGACAGGAGTTTTTGGTCATTGGAATGTAATAATCGACGAAGAACATAGTTGTGTAGAATGTTATTTAGTGCAGGACAAGCATATGGATTTAGGATAATTTTATAGTTGGTAAGAAGCTGTGTATATGTTACTTGATGGGGTGGTTCTAACCAGTTTATGCTTTTTTAGTGCTCTTCATTGTGACTTCTGAAAGGTGTATTTGCTGCATGTGTAGCTACTTTGTTATAGCGTTACTCAAATTTTTGTGATGACTTAAGATTAGCAATGATGGGATCATCATAAAGACGTGTAGGACAAGATAAGTAAGGGCAAGTGTAGCTTTAGTTACATTGGTGAGAAAGTTTTTGGCTCTATAAGCACCCTTAGTTTTTAATGAGTTTTTCTTATGTAACTTTGTATATGAAGGTGGGATTTAAGATTAACATCCACAATCATCCCTAATAATTTACTATTATAAATGACTTCAGTGGTTGTATTATACAAAGAGAGGACTTTATTTTTGTTTTTCCATGTGAGAGTGATTTGGGGGGGGGGGTAAAGTAGTAGTTTATTTTTATTTTAGGGCTGAGCATGAGTTGTGAGTTACACAGCCATGTTTCAGTTGCTTTTAAAGATTCCTGAGTAATTGGAGGTGAGCCACATTGTCAGATGTGTAAATGAGTGGTGACATCTGCATACTGTGTTAGGGAGAGCTGTTGTATGAATGTGTTGAGGGTGCTGGTGAGAATGTTAAAGAGGAGGGAGCCAAGGAGAGAGCCTTGTGTTGTGGTACACTGGTGGTGATTGGGAGGTATGGAGAGATGGTGGACTCTGATTTTACTGACTGATATCTATTGGATAGGTAGTTTTTGAACCATAGAAGGGTGGACTGTGAGAGACCTAATAAGGACATTTGAAGTAGACATTTGCTGTGACAAACTGTGTTTAAGGATTTAGACAAGTCTAGAAATAAGAAGGAGACTAGTTTGCCATTATCTCTAGCTTTATTGACAATTTCTATACAAGTTAGAAGTGCAGTGTTAGTACTATGGGAAGGACGGAAGCCATGCTATCTGGACAATAGGAGTTCCTACTGCAGGAGATAGTTTAGCAGTTGTTTTTGAGAAGGAAGGTAAGATTGCTGTAGGTTTAAAGTTGATAATGCCATGACTTTACTTAAGGTACTGAGAGCAGAGCAGATCAGTTGAAAGGTAAAGATGTGCATTCACTCCCTTTGTGCAGACAGTATTATTTGCTTCCACTGCCAGTTTGTTTAGCCTTCTGTAATGATGACATAGCTCCCATTGTAATCAAGGACAATCACAGACACTCTTAAAATATTAGTACTACTAATTTCCAGCTCTTAACTTCAGACAATGGCAGAATAAAGGAACATGAACTAATTATCAATTTTGAGGTCTATAGCTTAAATTATTGCTTTTATTTAGAATAATTAACCACCTTTTCTTTAACTGTTACTAGTTTTAAGAGGGATTAAGAGGGTGATAGCTAAAATTAGAGTCAAAATCACACACACACACACACACACACACACACACACACACACACACACACACACACACACACACACACACACACACACACACACACACACACACAAGTGTGCACACACACACGCACACACACACACACACACACACACACACACACACACACACACACATACACACACACACAAAAGACAGGGAGATAATGTATTAAAAAAACAACTGCTGGTAATACAAAGTTGCTGTGTTGGAAATTACCCTTGATCTCAAGGTAGTCCTGACAGGCAATGTATTTCCTGCATGTGGTAGAGCTAAGAAGCAATGATGTCTAAATTCCTTTGACCATTTCCCTATATGTATGTAACTTTTAGTCCTTTTTGTTTGCCTCTTTGTATGTTTCTCTGTCTATACATATAAACTAAAATAGTGTCTTATATACGGAAAGACAGTGATGTACACCATTTAGATATACATTGAAAGCTAGATTGCCAGTGCACAATGGTAACAGCCCTAACTGCCATGGAATTAGCAGTTCTCTGCCATCTGAATATAGTAGCAAGAAGGCCAGTAGGAAACTAACACAAAGTGATCACTTTCATCAAGCACAAACTAACTTTTCAAAAGACCTTTTTGCCAGTAGTATGACCCAGGTGTGTGTGTGTGTGTGTGTGTGTGTGTGTGTGTGTGTCTGTTCACATAAGTTACGTGTAGACTTTCTAGGCAAAAGGTGATGTGTAATCGGTACTTATCATGAGACTAGCCACACTGCTGCACTGCCTTCAGTTGCATTTCTGACATTGTGTCTAACAGCCCTTGGTGGCATATATCTAACATTTTGGTATGTACTATTTACTTTCAGTCTTTAGCAAGTAGTATTTTATTTATTTATTTTACATTTGTTTACCGGGTAGTGTCCGGCTGGCCTGGATTGCCCATTTTCAGCAGAGACCCGGGGAGAAAAGCTCCAGTTACAAAACATTACAATAATAAAATGCAGAAATGACATCAGAATGATTGTAGTAAGATACCAAAAATTACATGAGAATTTAAAATTAAAAAATAAGTACAGTATTTACATCAGAACTAATAGAAAATTAAATAATACTCAAATGTAATTGTGACTACTATTCTTATATTTATAGCTTCAAGTAGAGATGTAGCAATCACTAGTGAAATGGAAAACAGTTTTGAGCTGTAAAGGTGAAAAGCAGCTGAAGAGCAGGCCTAGCTTAACAAGGCATGTTTATTCAGAGGTTGAGAATTTAATGCATTTAAAAATGTTTGCATAACTGAGATAGCAGGTGAAAATCCACGTCAGATGTGAAACATGTAATGTAAGAAAGTAGCAATGTGGTTGAGGAGAGAGGAGTTATATGGATTGGCTACAGGGGCAAAGCCAGTTTTTTTTAGATATTTCTTTAATTCCGTTTTAAAAGAAAAGTAGCAGGGGATGCTTTGTTTGTTAGTTGGGAGAGCATTCCAGGACTTAGCTATTTTGTTGGAGTAATGGGAGTCACCATGGTTGTTAAGGGATTGTGTTATTTTGAGAAGTGGCCTGTTGGAGGATCTTAGGGGTCTGCAGTGAATCTGCGGCTGGATATGGGTTGAGATTGCAGGACAGGTATGTGGGCTATGAATGACATTGTGGGCAATAGTGAGTTGGTTTAAGGTTGGAAGGTTTGAAAGTTCTAGCCAGTTTAGTTGTAGAAGAGCGGAGCAGTGATTGGCTTTATGGGGTAGATTAGTGGTAAACTTGGTGATTTTGTTGAAGCAGGATTCAGGATTTTCGAGGTCTACCTTGCGTAAGTTGGTGAATATATGTGAGCAACAGAGAAGTGTGGAGAGAAGTTGTGATCTTGCTGTGGCTAGCCTGGCTTGGGGAGTCAGGTAGGGTTTGGCCCTATAAAATGTGCCGAGTTTACAGTTTTGATAGTTAGAGAAATGTGAACATCAGATTTGAGATGATTGTCTATTGTGATACCTAGGAGTTTGGCCTGGTTGGTAGGTTCAGTTATGGTACTGTTTGAGGAGTGGATTGAGAGGGGTGGGTAGTTGGTCTTGTTGGATTTGCTTGTAAATATTATTAATTATTTTTGTTTGGGTTGAGAATGAGTTGGTTGTTGGATAGGTAAGTCTCAATATCTTGGAATGCTTTTGAAATTTTTTCTTGCAGTTTTTGTGGGGAAGGGGCAGAGCAGATAAGGGATGTATCATCTGTGGATTGTATGATTGAGGCTAGTTGGGTAGCTGCATGAAGGTTATTAGTAAATGTTATGAAGATGAGGGGCCAAGTATGGAACCATGGGGTACACTTGTGGATAAAGGCAGTAGTGGGGAGAGTTTGTTATACCATTTAGTAGCCTGATGATGGTTTGATAGGTAACTAAGAAACCATGTTAGGGATGCTAGACTGAGATTGTAAGTAGCAAGTTTATTTAGTAGTAGTTGGTGGGAGATGATGTTGGTGGGCTTTTGACATGTCCTTGAAGACTGCAGAGACTAGTTGTCCATTGTTCATTATGTGGTGTATGATACTGGCGAAGGATAACAAGGCTGTGTTTGTGTTTTACCATGGTCTAAAACCATATTGAGCATTGGAGAGGAGGTTGTTAGAGGTAAGGTGGTGGAGGAGTTGTAGGTGAATACATTTTTCTAGTATTTTGGCTATGGGTGGGAGGATGGCTATGGGGCAGTAGTTGGAAATGTCTCTAGAAGGGCCTCCTTTGTGGAGAGGAATGATATGAAAGACTTTCCAGAGGAGGGGCACATATTGTTTGGAGATTGAGTGGTTGACTAGTACAGAAACTGGGTAGGCTATATATAGGGCACCAAATTTTAGGAATTCATTTGGCAGTTGATCAGCAGCTAGACAGCAAGGTTTTAGTTTGTTTAGGAGCTTTTTATGTAAGATGTTTGAACTGGTTTAAAAGAGATTTCCTGTAAAAATGTAAACCATTGTTGTACTGTGTAACTTGAGCCTTGATAATGATATCAAAGAGTAAAAGTTGGGGTTGGGGATAATATAATGGTTAAGGTGTTTTCCTCATACAGGCAAGATACAGAGCTTGATTCCCACCTTTGGAAAGGAAATTGGCTAGGCTTAAAATGACCAACATGAGCAGCTAGCCTAGTACTTACCTAGGAGTTTGGATTATAGCCTTTTTTATTGATAAAGAAATCAATGACACAGGTAGAAACAGAATACAATTGCAAACACCAAAGCATAACACATGTCAATCATACATTCAGCCTAGACATGCAGTTGCAGACATTTTGGACTCAGTGTAATACTATGTTGAAATCACCTTGCTCTGGGAAAGGTTTTAAATTCTTGAAATAAAAATTGCAGAGTATTTTATGTGACCTTATCTTCTCTCCAGGGTGAAACAAAATATTTTCATTAACATTGTTATTTGTGTTTACTTTATCAGCTTTAAGTAATATACACTGTGCACAGAATATTGCCATCACTCCCTGTTTACTGCTGTGGTTGCCCTGATCTGTTGAGTTTGCACTCTAACCAAATGTCTTGAGTGTCTGCAGCATATGGGCCACTTCTGATATTATGAGTAACAAGTCAACATCAGCCATGGACCAAGGTGCTCTGATACCAAGTACACTTATGAGCAACTTTATGTTTCAACATGAACTTTGGGCAAGACGTGCACATGTTGGAAAATGGTCTGTTAGATTTAGATTTAGGTCAGACAAACTGCATACCAGTACACTCCTACAGGTATGTCCCTCACTGCTCAAGTCATCCTTGAAGTCTTCCTTCAGAACTGTGCAGAAGCTATATGATTCATATGAATGCTAGACTGCTTTAGTCTAAAGTTCATGTACACCTTGTCAATACCCACCCTCAAACTTTATCTACTGTCTCATGGAGAGAGAGATGACAGTTTGTCTCAGGATAAATATCAGAGCACCCATCCAGTCATCCAGGTTTAATTTCAAGGAATACAGAGAATCTCAATCCCCCAGATTCTGCAAGCCCTGCTCGGCATGCAGGACTAGTGCAGGAGCTCCAGCAGGCAATATATCTGCCGTGCAATCCAGGAATAACCTGCAGGGGCATGCACAAGCGCTCCTGCACTAGTCCTGCATGGACTTAGTCCCTGTATGCAAATTACCCCATTTTCAGAGAAATCCAAGCAAATGAAGTGAATTCGTGATCCAGGAAGCTGGAAACCAGCCGTGCAGGACTAGTGTAATCTGCAGAAATGCACTCTGCCATTAACGGAGTACATTTCTGAAAATTACAAAATGGAGCCATGACAGATCCAAATAAAGGGTGGATATCATGTAGAAAGCATGCCAGTGGCCATCTATAAGTCCATTGGCATGGAAAACATTTGCAAAAATAAAAAAATCAACTTTTATTTTTTTTAGCCGATCTTGGCTGTTTAAGCATAGGACAGCGGTGCACAAACGGGAAAATAAGAAAAAAAACCCATAAAATAAGCATTCAAACTGAAATCACTATTTTGCCATTATACCCAATAGCGGGCAGAAGACAACATGGCCAGTGAATAGTGGTTTCTAAGGGGGAGGCTCAGTGTGGGACACATAACTATGCATCAGCAGGCAATCCTATGCAAATGAGGGGAATGATACTGAATCCCAGATTTCCCCTGCATGCTAGTCAGCACCCAACAGTTTAAGAGAAGGAATAGCCTAGGAGTTAGTTGACATCATGGGGGGGAGGGGTCAGGCATAATGTAAGCGGATTGGAGCCCTGTGGCTTGGGTTTGTTCCTATCTTAGCACAGCTAAGCAAGGGGGTGTGTCCGAGGTTGCCTAGCACTCTGTACATTGCCTAAGCGGGTGTGCATGCTACACAACGGGTTTTAAAGGAAAAATGAAAAAGTAAACCAGGAAATAGCAGTTCTGTGCACATTTGAGCACTGTGTTTGTGCAGCATGCCCCCGGGCTTAAGCAGGAAGGCAAAGAGAAGGGAAAACAGCAGTAGGAAGGTAATCTAGGAGAACTAGCATAGCTGACAGGTGAAATGTATCAGAATAAGCCAATTACACAGGCAGCAGACCAGCCCAGCCCAGCCCAGAACAATACTATAAACTATCCAAACACCTTTCACTCTGGTTTTTCCCACACTCTACACCACCGATGTATATAAGCGAGGAAATTTTAACAAACAAAAACAACAGAATGATAGGAGCTGCAGCAGCTATCAGACATCAACATGTGGAAGAGACTGAGGGTGGTGAGGATGAAAATGCTTTCGACCAACCCATAGTGAGGAGATGGAGAAGGGTGTACAGACCCAGGGTAACCTACTAGGGGCTACATGAGCTGGAGATAGTGGAGTGCAATACGGTGGACAAGGACCTCCTACAGTAAATTGTTGAGCTGTGCCAGCCATTCCTGACACACAGAACTAACAGAGGGAAACCCATCCTAGTGGATACCAAGGTATGTGTATGCCTAGGAATACTAGCCAGAAGTACCTTCCAAAGCCCAACTGGGGATATCACGGGGATCTCATAGGCATCTGCATCCAAAGTATTCCACCAGTTTCTGGATGCCATGTCAGCATGTATATTTCCTCAACACCTTGTGAGGTGTTGGCCAGCAATATGCGTCTCTTCCACCAAATAGCAGAATACCCTGAAGTGGTGGGTGCTATAGTCTGCATGCACATGCTCATCAAAGTACCACCCGGTGAGCGGGGTAGGGTCTACATCAACCACAGGGGCTTCCCCTCCATCAACTGCCAGGTTGTGTGCGATGCCCAGGGCATTATAATGAATGTGTGTGCTGGCTGCCCTGGAAGCTATCACGATTCCCACATCTGGCATCTGATGCCGCTGTACCAGAGATTTGCCAATGGGGACATCCCTTACGGTCACCAAGTGGGGGATGCTGGTTACGCACTGGAGCCGTGGCTGAAAACACCCATCAGAAATGCACACACACCTGAACAAGAACACCATAATGGGGCACACACACAGACCAGAATCATAATAGAGCATGTGTTTGGGATGCTCAAGTCACAGTTCTGGTGCCTGAAGACATCTGGTGAAGCCTTGTAGTACTCACCAGCTACATGGACCCAAATTGTTATCGTATGTGCCATGCTACACAGTATGATCCTGTGGAAACAGTTGCAGCAGGAACAGCACGAAGTAGGGTCATACAGCCCCCGCCAATGCCAAGGCCTGCACAGGCACAGAGTGACTCAGAGGAGGAACAACCAGGGCCTGCCCCAGTAGGCAGATGGAGCCATGCCCAGTATGCCATGGCCTTAGCAAAGAGGCAATGCATAGCACATACACTGACACAGTAGGAACCCAGGGAATGACACCTCTCCCTAACTCACACATACAGTGAAAGGGATGCAAAACATGACAATATCTGTGCTCAACCATGTATAGGGAGTGTACTATGTGCATCCAACATAGGCAGCCCCCAACACCATCCTCAATACTGGCACACCCACAAGGTAAGTCACTCCCCTTACCGATTGCTGATTGGAGTAGCATGTGTAGTTACTTGTATCTATGGCATGGATGTGAGCATGCAAGGGAATCGGGCGGCTGAATAGGATGCCAGCAGATAGTAGACACCTATAGTGGTAGCATGAGATCTATAACAAATACGGGTATCACCATAGTAGCCAATGCTACACATGTTGACAAAACCCACTGCAGGAAATGTGCTGGGCCACATGTGTGTCCATATGACACACACATGCCAGCAGGGAGGTTCACATACCCAACAACAGTCACAGCCAGCAAGACAGGTGTAGAGAAACACAAACAAAGGCTGTGCTAAGGCCACCGAATGATGCCTATGGGTAGCCCCCCCCCCCCAGGCCTACACAGACAGACCACATCAGTTCAGGCAGCAGGATGTTAGTTCTGAAGGGTAGGAAGTCAGAAACTAATATGTAGGTCAATCAAACGTAAGACCTGTAGTACACTGACATGCCTCTAATCAGCATAGTAGGTTAGAAAACAGAATGAAATGGAGTACCTGACATACCAGTACAGTCATAGCAAATGTGTACAAGTGTCAGGTGTAGACCCCCTAATCCTGTGTAGCAATGTAGAAACAGTCAGGTGTGCCTCCCCATAGCCTATGTATTCAGTAGTAACAGTCAGGTGTGCCCCCCAATCCTATGTAGACATGTAGTAACAGTCAGGTGCCCCCCAATCCTGTGTAGCAATGTAGAAACAGTCAGGTGTGCCCCCCATAGCCTATGTAGACAGTAGTAACAGTCAGGTGTGCCCCTGCAATCCTACGTAGACATGTAGTAACAGTCAGGTGTGCATCCCCCATCCTGTGTAGAAATGTAGAAACAGTCAGGTGTGCCCCTCAACCCTACTTAGACATGTAGTAACAGTCAGGTGTATCCCCCATCCTATATAGAATTGTAGTAACGGTCTGGTGTGCCCCCCAATCTGATATACACACGTAACAGTCAGGTGTTCCCCCCCAGTCCAATGTAGAAATGTAGTAACAGTCAGGTGTGCCCCCCCAATCCTGTGTAGCAATGTAGAAACAGTCAGGTGTGCCCCCCCCCATGTACTATGTAGACATGTAGTAACAGTCAGGTGTATCCCCCATCCTATATAGAATTGTAGTAACGGTCTGGTGTGCCCCCCAATCTGATATACACACGTAACAGTCAGGTGTTCCCCCCCAGTCCAATGTAGAAATGTAGTAACAGTCAGGTGTGCCCCCCCAATCCTGTGTAGCAATGTAGAAACAGTCAGGTGTGCCCCCCCCATGTACTATGTAGACATGTAGTAACAGTCAGGTGTGCCCCCCCAATCGTATGTAGAAATGTAGTAACATGTATGTGTAGATATAATACCAGTGGAGCATGGATGCCCAGATGTGGCCAAGGTAGCAGGATAGATTGTAGCATTTGTACAATATGCAGGTATGTGTGTGTCAGGTGGGTGTGTGTTTCATATTGTGTGAGAGTGGTCAGTATGTATGCATGTTGAGGTATGACCTGGTGGCCACTGCCCACTACTGCTGATGACAGGGCCAAGTCCTCACAACTGCAGTGCCATAGACAATTGCCACCAGTATAACACCTGCTAGCAGTAAGCCATTGTAAATGTACGGTGGTAATGTGTCACCATCTGAAAGACTGACATGGCATGGCTGTTGGGCTAGATATACAAGCAGTACACATGGGAAAGTACCCCAGACATACAGTATATAATGTGTAATTGTGAAATGGACACACCCTTGGAATTGTACGTGCAGGTATGCATCACATTATCTAGGCCTGTAGTAGGAAATACCGGTGTAGGCTGCCCGAACACTTGCAGATCACAAAGGTGGTAGGACTGATGTACTGGGAAACAGCTGATGCAGTGGCAGCTGGTGACTTCAAATCAAAGGGGGGCTGCAGAAGACAGCTGGATGGGTGAGGGCTAATGAGAAGGGGTGTGGTCAACCAGAAAGGGGCAGAGCTATACTCAAAACCACAAAAACTGGAACCTTAATTAAATACACTGCCCTGGGTGCCAAACCATCATTATGAGAGTCCAATCAAGACAAAATGAAGTGAATACGAAAGAAAATATCTGAATGCATTGGCTACATGTCAGCTTACTTAATATCTAGATGGAAACAAAAAGGTTGCGAGGCTTGAAAAAATAAATTACTTTTTAAATACATTACTGGAATGCCAGTCAAAATCAAGTATAAAAAACAAGCAACACTCAACTCAAACCACTACTCCTTGCACTGCAGTTCTAATTATAATTTATATTCACCTTTATAAAAGTACCAATTAACATGCAGCCAGCAACATGCATTTTTGAATAATAAAAAGAATAAGTCAACAGTATAAAAATATGACAGAAAACTAGAACATTCTGCAAAATCAAAGACAGGTGAAAAGCCTCTGTACTTGTGTCTACCTTGGATGGGGGGATACTCTGTCTGCACACTTACACTGCATAGCTGCTCCTTGCCTTGCTTGGACACATCCAAAGTCACTACATGGGGGAGTAGGGTACAACAAGTATGTCACAATTTGAAATGTCTCTGGCTGACGGTGATGGCCCCTGACATATTTGTCATGCTATCATACTCAGAGCAAGAAATCTGGACAAAGCCATAAATAAAAGTGTGACAAAGGCCCAAAAATAAGGACAGTTTTTAAATATTACTCCTACAAACATAGAAAGTTAATAAAATAGTAGGTCTTGCATTAGTATGAATTTTTTGAAGGGTATGAAATCTGAAACTCAAATGTCAGTCATTATTTTCTAACTTAAATCTTTAATGATTTGCCACTAGTTTGCCATAAAATCACAATTTTATGAAAAACGGACCAAAAATGTGATGCACAAATCTAGATATTCTGCGAATATCTGCACACACACACACACACACACACACACACACACACACACACACACACACACACACGCTCTCTGCCTCCATATACAGTTTATCATTCTTCTGTAAAAAGAAGGATGCAGCAGAAGAGCATGTAAAGCGTGTGTGTATACATACATATCAAGAGACATAACAAATGCAGCTAGTCCATATATATTGGTGTTCTTACTAGGTTATCCCAGAATACCATTTCATTTTAGGGTTGTGAGGTACAGGCACATTATCTCACATTTTGTATGAGACTATGAGCAGTTACTTAATTAAACATTATTCTAAATGATCAGGTGTCTTGACATCTCTTACATTGCATCTTCTATATCAACCACCTCTATCCTGCAATATAGGCAGCTGCTTTAATTTATAATATCACGTTGGGATCAAGTTCCAACTTGTCTAATTTATTAGCATATTGACTTATTTTTCCATTCAATCACTTATTTAAATTTGGCAATCTGGACTGGACTTCATGGGTCCCTTTTTGTCAAGCCATTATTACATCATTAAAAAAAAAAAAAACCCCACAAAGAATCAACATTAATACTGTATAAGGTACAAAACAAAGAATGCCAATTATAGAGAGCTTCACAGTATGGTAGGGCCTCCTGTTTGTACAGAATAATTGCATTATGACTCCCTTCTCAATCACGCAGATGTGAGACTTTGTCAAAATGTATTGTTAAAAACTAAGTAGTAGCACACATACTCAGACCCTCCTATGTCCGCTACTTTGGTAACTCAAACAAAGATAGCAATTTGATCTGTTTGACATTTCCATTTCTAACCCATTTAAGCAGTGGTAAATATATATTGTTTTTGGTATCTCTCTTCATATGACGTTTGACAGCTGTTCACATTATATTTATTTCCTTTAAATGCATCATATATTTCTGGAAAGATTTGTGCCATAAAACAGTATCTGAAAATTTCAAATCTGTTCAATTTCATAACTCAATAGTGCTTCTTTTCACTCACTCACCCATTTGCTCCCTCCTTCAGTTCTTTTAATTTCTCACTCATTCTCCCCACTGGTTCCCTCAATCACCTTGCACACTCACTCATCCATTCACTTCTCTCACTAATTCCCATCATACACTCTCATACTCAGTTATTGTGCTTTTCACATATACTTCTGAATGCTTAGTCAAAAACTCAAACTACTACTAATAGAATAATTAAATCAAATGATGTCAGACTTTATGGAAAACTTCATTTAAAACTTAATAAGTGTCTACCGCCTCACTCCCTGGAAGGGTGTGGCTGAGGTGCCAAAGTGTTATTACTTTTTTTAAATAAAAGTTTTCAACAAAACCTATTATTTTCTTAATCAAGTTTTTAACAAATGCTTAATACCATTTTATTTTTCACTACTCGCTAAAGTATGTAACTTATAAATGATTCTGGAATGTTCATAGTGTAAGGCACACTCCCAAGTATCAACTTAGATGGAGCTGTACATTTAAACAAAACATGATATCAAATGTTATGTGCAGGGCAAACTCAGGAAACAATACTGCCCAAACTCTTCAGCGCAGCACTGTCTTGATTCTTTATGACATGTTTCAAGTTAACAGCCAGTGCTTATTAATCCAGTGACTGACTATCTGACGTATCCAAACTGTTAAATGTAACTTCTTTAATCCACAAAAGTTGCTTAAACTTTAACACAGTATATATCAATTTAAAATTAAATGTTTAGCATATAACAATTCCCTGATCTCTTGGAACTGATAAAACACAATTTAGAAAAGATCAGAGTACTGTACATTCTGTAAGAAGTCAATTACCATCAGCAGGCAGCACACATATAAAATAAATTACAGCAAACATCATTTTTCTTTTCTGAAAATTGCTGGCCTGTTTGCAGAACAAACTTCCTTCCAATCTATAAGCATTATTATTACACAATATGGACATTTAGCCTTAGGAATCAGACACCTACCTCATTAAAGTTAAAAAAAAAATGTGAGTGATTATCCATCTCCGTCTGATCACGAATTGAAGTTATTATCAATTTAAGTTTAGCCAAAAAAAGCAAACAAAACAAGTTCTGTCAGCAACAGTAGCACCATAGCAAGTAACCAAACTAATGTACTGTGCTACACTACTGATTGTTTCTCGGTCTCTTTTTTGAGAAGAGAGCTAGAACCAATAAGTAGCCATCCAGCCGTCCATGTCAGGTATGTGACTGCGGACATGGCAGTCCAATCCTCTTCCACTTTACTGTGAGGTTAAACCACATAGACTTCTGGGCATCACACAGATGCCTTCTCTCCTTAATCTGGACTGCTTTTGCAGCAGTCCAGGTTTACAGAAACTAATTTTAAAAAATCCCGGCACTTGCCGAGCAAGCGTAATTCGAGTTCCGGGACTTTATGAGTCAGTCAGAATTGCTTGGAGCACTGCAGCCAGCTATAATATTTAAATAACTAATTTATAACCATTTTATTTTTAAAAATGTTCTTTTCTTTCTTTTTTCACAGCTGAGGGGTGCTGCAAACCTGCAGCCCAATGGCACAAGCCTCCACTGCTGATGTACCTGCACATGCCACCATAACTGAAAAGCCCCATGCATATCTGTGCGTCAGATGCAAGTAATGTCTATAACACACATGCACCCAGCTCACCCAAACACCACCCACAGGTACCTCTCTGGCCATATCCCGGCTGTTGGGAATGGGTACAATATGCCCCCCACCTGTATATGGCAATAGTGACAGAATGCAGCATGCAGTACAGGTATCCCATGCAGGTGTCCCATGCAGGTGTGTCCCTATCTGTAGATAACACCCTGTCAGCATCCACACCACCTGGCCAGTACTGATAGAAAGTATTGGCATGAACACCTAGCACACCTACCCTGACACTCCAGGGGAATATACTGTATGGCGGTCTGGGACTGTAGGACTGACAGAATGCAATGGCCTGTCACAACTGGCCCGCATCACCACCAAATGACTTACAGGCCTCTGCCAAAGGCCTGTGTCTCACACATACTGCCAATGCATGTTATGTCATGGACACCCACATAACAACATGACACACTCCACATAAGTCATATGCAAGGCCATCTGGACAATCCACAGTAACATGTCCATCATGTCCCACTGCATGAATTGTGGACCAACACCAAAACACAGCTGTGATGAGGTGATAATCTTAGGGAAAGTACCAGAGATTATATGCATAATGTATGGCAGAGGACAGAATAATAGAGGGGGGGGTGAGAGCATGGGCAGCATGAAATTTGAACGGTCCGACACACAGCTGTGTGCACACACTATCCCTAGATGCAAACGCATAAATGGGTGGCTACAAACCTGCCTGCACACCACAATAGGGGTAATGTCCTGACTCACGGCCCCTGTCTCTGGGTAACCTGTATGAATCTGTACAGCTGTGAGGTATTGCCACGGCAAGTTAAGGCCATACTGTCATGTCGATGGATGTACAAGTATGGGATCCTCTGCCATCATTGTACAAGGTGCTGAACCGGATACACATACCCAGCAGCAAGTGTCTACAGCTCCCCCTCTAGAATGGCATAACTTACCATGATTATGTAGGCATCTGCCTACAATACTAGACACAGCTGCATTCACCCTTGTTCCCCAGGACATCACTGTGAGCAAGAATGTCCACCTGACAGTAGTTGAGGACATAAAACATCACAATGTATAACAGTACAAATGTCTGAATATCTCTGCTAACACCAGTACCATGTAGCAGAAGCAGCACAGACAAAGTTACGTATACCTGCAGAAACAGTTTGCTAGCTGTAAGTGTACAAAACAAAGGTCTGCACTGGAGTACAAATTACTTGGAATGGATCCACACATTCAATACAGAAGGGCATACTGGGCATGCTCACAGACTTAAACAAATGAACCCCATGTCTGCAAACAACAGTGAACCATACATATCTGATTGTTGCAGATGTTAATGCATACACTCCTCAGTATGCACCAGTCATGCTTTGCACACACAGTGGATAGGAATACAGACATATATCCAAGGACAACACACTTTAATAAGCCAAAAGTAGACATACATAGATGTGTGGAAGAGAATGATTGTGACAAAGAGCCATCCATCATGAGGCCTGTCCCACCCAGCACTCAGCCAAATGGCTAAAACCACATGATGTTTAAATGTCACTTACTGTAGAAATTAGCCACTGGTATCCATCAGCATTACAGACTATGTGGTGCAAGTGCTAGCTGTGCAACATGACTGTACAAGACAGTAGTCATCTATCAGCTGTATACATGTACCTGCGGAATATAACCTTGCATGTGTCTGCATGTGGTGTGTCAACCTCTAGATGAATGGGTTATGCCCCATGCAACCACACTGCCCTCCCCATAGCCCCACTATGACAAACCTGCTGATGTCATCCACTTTGAAATACACCTTTGGGAAAGGAGTAGCTCAGTAATCTCTGTGGCATGTCCTAATACTGCTTAATGCTGTAGTGTGATTAATTAGTTGGGTAGGAGTTCTAATCCCAGACATGACAACTGTGTGTGTGTGTGTGTGTGTGTGTGTGTGTGTGTGTGTGTGTGTGTGTGTGTGTGTGTGTGTGTGTGTGTGTGTGTGCGTGTGTGTGTGTGTGTGTGTGTGTGTGTGTGTGTGTGTGTGTGTGTGTGTGTGTGTGTGTGTGTGTGTGTGTGTGTGTTGCTGCCTGTGTAGGGAGCAATGCTTTTTATAGTAGTCACACTCATTACAATTCAAATGTCCTACTTTGGCAAGGTTGCTGATGTCATTCACTGTGAAATACACCTTTGGGAAAGGTATAGCCCAGTAATCTCCATGGCATGTCCTATAACTGCGTAATGCTGTAGTGTGATACCTTAGTTAGGTAGGTATTCTAATCACAAACATGGCAACTGGTGTATGTGTGTCTTTATCTGTGTAGGGAGCAATGCTATTTAGGCTAGTCACACTCACTACAGATCAAATGCCCTACTTTGGCAAGGCTGCTGATATCATTCACTGTAAAATACACCTTTGGGAAAGGTGTAGCCCAGTAATCTCTGGAGAACGTCCTAATACTGCATAATGCTGTAGTGTGATAACCTAGTTAGGTAGGAGTTCTAATCCCAGACATGACAAGTGTGCGTGTCTGTGTAAAAAACAATGCTTTTTAGGCTATTCAGGCTCACTACAATTCAAATGTCCTACTTTGGCAAGGCTGCTGATGTCATTCACTGTGAAACACACCTTTGGGAAAGGTGTAGCCCAGTAATCTCTCTGGCACATCCTGTAACTGCGTAATGTTGTAGTGTGATACCCTAGGTAGGTAGGTGTTCTTATCCCAAACATGGCAACTGGAGTGTGTTTGTGTGTGTGTCTTTGTCTGTGTAGGCAGCAATGCTTCTTAGGCTAGTCACACTCACTACAGATCAAATGCTCTACTCTGGCAAGGCTGCTGATGCCATTCACTGTGAAATACAACTTTGGGAAAGGTATAGCCCTGTAATCTCTGTGGGGTGTCCTAATACTGCATAATGCTGTACTGTAATAACCTAGTTAGGTAGGAGTTCTACTCCCAGACATGACAACTATCTAGGTCTGTGTAGAGAACAATGCTTTTTAGGCTAGTCACACTCACTACAATTCAAATGTCATACTTTGGCAAGGCTGCTGATGTCATTCACTGTGAAATACACCTTTGGGAAAGTGTAGCCCAGTAATCACCATGGTGCATCCTATAACTGTGTACTGCTGTAGTGTGATAAACTAGTTAGGTAGGAGTTCTAATCTTAGACATGGCAACTGTGTGTGTCTGTGTCTGTGTAGGGAGCAATGCTCTTTAGGCTAGTCACACTCACTACAATTCAAATGTCCTACTTTGGCAAGGCTGCTGATATCATTCACTGTGAATTGCACCTTTAGGAAAGGTGTAGCTTGGTAATCTCTGCGTCATGTCCTGTAAAAGCGTAATGCTGTAGTGTAATATAGTACCCTGGTAGGGGTTCTATTCCCACACATGGCAAGTGTGAATGTTTGTGTGTGTGTTTCTATGTCTGTGTAGGGAGCAATGCTTTTTAGGCAAGTCACACTCACTACAGATGAAATGCCCTACTTTGGCAAGACTGCTGATATCATTCACTGTGAAATACACCTTTGAGAAACATGTAACCCAGTAATCTCCATGTCGTGTCCTATAACAGCGTAATGCTGTAGTGTGATACAGTACTTTGTTAGAGGTTCTATTCCCACACAAGGCAAGTGCAGATGCTTGTGTGCGTGTTTCCATGTCTGTGGAGGGAGCAATGCTTTTTATGCTAGCCACACTCACTACAGATCAAATGCCCTACTTTGGCAAGGCTGCTGTCATTCACTGTGAAATACACTTTTGGGGAAGGAGTACACCAGTAATCTCCATGGTGCTTCCTATAACTGTGTAGTGCTGTAATGTAACAAACTAGTTAGGTAGGAGTTCTAATTCCAGACGTGGTAGGTGTGTGTGTCAGTGTTTGTCATTCATATCCTGTGTGGAGGTGGCAACAAGTTTGTAACAACTAGACTCATTGCATAGTGGGTTTTGCAAATGTTTTATATGGTGGCCCTATTATATGTCACAATATCCACCATACAAGAATAACAGATGTGAAATAGCCAAGAGGCTGGGGTGCCAATCCATACCCCTACATGTGACATTAAGGCCTGGAAAACAAAGTTAGCAACCCTTGTATTACCCAGACAACACTCTCAACCCATGTCTCATACACAGATACACTTACCTAGGCAACAACCATGATGGTGATAGTACCCTGAATATTGCCTACAGATAGCAACCATGGTGGGATTGCAGACTACAGAGGGCATGGCACCCTGTCCATCAGTACAATAGGCTCATACATGCAGACCGTGCCCTTTCACTATGTTCCCCACTGGACACCTGCAACACCTATGGTGCCATCAAATGTGACCCAAAAATGACATATCATGCCTTAAACACATGCCATTTATGGACAGATGCCACTGACACTAGAGAATACCTGTATCATGCTATCAATGTAGGTGCAGGGCCAACCTACTGTCAATTACCTTTTCCCACCACATGAGGCCAGGACTGGCACATCTGATGATAACAGTCTCTGTACACAACATGGGACAAACACCTCAGGTACTGTTCCACATGTCACTGTACATGCATGTGGGACATGTGCACATCCCAGACACCGTCCATGTAATGGACTAATGAACACATACATGCCAATCAATGCACAGCAATGACCACACATAATAGCTACCCAGGTGACTGGATGGTTAATACAATACACACCTGTGTGGGCTAATCCAGACACTACACCCCTGAGCCACATTGCAGACCATTGTTATGTGGCCTGATGCCTAGGTATACTAATCACCTAGCCTTGTATAGCCTTCTGGCACAGTCAACTACTACACACCCAAGAAGCAATGCACTCATGCATGTCAGTACTGGCACCCCGTGTCTGTGTGTGTGGTCTATGATGCTTCTGACCACATTCACACTCACTACATCCCCCATTGGCATACTGAAGCACGCTGTCTGATGTCAGACACCTCATAACTCCTGTGGTGCATGTGATACCTGCCGTGTACTGTATGGTGGCAAACTAACTAGTGATAAGGTGTATTCCTGACCCTGCCAGTGTGTCAATGTGCTGAGAGAGTGTGGCCGTGTTGACCCTGACACCTGTTCATGCAGACAGGCACGTGTACTGCACTTACCGTATCGCTACCATATCACTGTTGCAAATGTCACTCACCCTCACATATATGTTTGGAGAGCTCCTCAGCATGTAAGCTATGTGGTGCATTCATTAACTGAATAGACATGTGATAGCAATATATAGTCAGTCAGGGGTTTGATACCCTGTACTGGTAGGTGTGTGACACAAACATGCTCAGGTTTTACTCTCCCACCCCCTCCCTGACCTATCTTTGCCTCGGTCTGCCTCTCTCACCCCATCTGTGGTGGATGTGGAGACGTACACCTGTTTCGCTTAAGCAGCAGCATGTGTTTTGTAAGTGATGCTCATTATCAGCTGATGGCTTCTGCATGAATTGCATCCATCCTCTAGATGATTGCATGTGGAACAGCTGTGGTAACATTCCCATAACTAATTGCATGAAAACACACTTTAATATCTAGAAACATCATGTTGGTGTTGGGCCTTTTCATTCACTGTGAGCAGGACCTAGATCTGTTGTTTGGCAAACAGCATCACAGATGGATTGGGGATTTACCTCTAACAACATATACAGTGGAAACAGGCCAGCACACAGGCGGGGGATGTGCCTGACATGACTGCAGAATGTAAGTGTCACTATTCTACATTTGGAATAATGTTGGTTTAACAGGGTGTGTGTGGATATGGCTGGTCTACATGTTTTAATACCTGTCATGACAGTGCTATGTTTCTGAGAAAACCCCCATCTGTAGGATTATCTGCAGAGTGGGCAGTGTGTAATGCCTTTTGTTTCTTGTGTTACTCACAGAACACCTATCTGTGAACTGCAGAAGCATAGTGTGAGGATTGCAGATAGTACATTGTGACAGACATGAGAGCTACTGACTTCATAACTCTCATAGGACATATGTCACAACAAACCCTGTTACAACAGTAAATGTATGAGGTTATCACAGCAACATGTCAATATTCGCCCTGTGTTTGCGCCCCCAGCCAAAACTCTGTCAACCTGTGTACACATGTCATGTGGTAAGAGGTGCATATGTTCTGTACACTATAATTTAGTGACATATCTGATGACAAGAGGTATCTGATATTATACATATCTGATAAAGAGGTCATTGTTCCCCTCAATGAATCACTCATTAGACCCATTATAGAGTACAATGCCCCTTTTGGTATGTACCTCACAAGACATCTGCAACAACTGGAAAGGCCACAGAAATACCTCACAAAGAGAATTACTGGCCTCAAACAGATGCCCTACGCAGACCATATCAAAAAACTCCAGCTTTACTCTGTCTAACATACAAAGCTATGTCAAACCCAGAGCTGTTGGACATGCTCTACATAAAGAAATCCCAATCCCTCTGAGCTACACACTCTAGGGACCTAAACCTTGTCAACACAATAAACAGAACATGCTGGAGGGATAGATTCCTGTCTCAGAGACTTTCCATACTCTGGAACAAACTACCTATCTATATCAAACAAAGCTCCTCATTAGCACTCTTCAAGAAAAATCTTGATGATTGGATGGAAGATAGGAAATTCACCCTGGGGATCACTTCTGTGGCTCTGCTTGACAGGTGCACAGGAAAATAATTTTCTTGGGTGGCAAAAGCCAGGGTACTGTTTGGCTAGGCTTATATAGGCCCTAGGGCCAATAGCCTAGTACCTACCTAAGAACCTATGAACAAGCCAGTGAGATATCAGACTGTGACACATGTTACGTATAGTAGGGGTTATCTTTGAGGACATAGCCTGGGCATTCTGTGGTTGTGTGTACAGTATTGAGGTCTGTATACTTATGGTGATTGTCGACAGTGTGTGTATTGTGAATATGTACCTTGGCCTGTGTACAGACTGTGATAGATGTCATTGTTCTTGGTCCTGTTCTATCTGATGTTACATGCTGCTCCACTGTATGTTACCCAATCAGCTTACATGTTTGTAGGGCCAAACACACACATGTCCCATACCACAGACAGGCATCGGACCACACTGTGTAGTGGCCCAATATATCTAGGGTTAGTGTGTGAGTGGCACATATGAGGATGGTGTTGATCAGATAGACCATATGCTGTAATATTATGCTAGCTACCATATTTGGCTGTGGCTCTGTTCACATTGGTTGTAGTTATGTACGTTCACACAGGTGTCTATTACTCTGTGCTGTGACATGCCTGTAGAGCCTGCTATATATGAAGGTACATATGTATTCCCAGATAAGAAATGTAGGCCAGTGTTGTGGCAGTCTGGCTGTAGCCTGCCAGTGCTTTGTTACATGCCTAGCACCTTAGTGTACTTACCCAGTGTGATATGTGCAGATACATGCCAGATGTACTGCTGCCAGACCAACATAACAGTCGTTTATGTCGGACGAAGCAGTGGAATGATGTACAGATGTATGTCACTAACTAGTAGGTAGTATGTGCCCATGGCACCTTTGTGCAAGCAGTTAGTATGTGTCAGGACAGACAGGGTGTGTGAATGCATAACCTATGGGGGGCAAATGTATACCAGTGTTTACGTGATATACCCATCTACATGGCTAACATCCATATTGTTAGGCTCAGTCCACATGTTTTGCACTAAGGGGTTCTGTGTATAGCTCTGGACCAGAGTGTGTCAGACTGTCCATATTTATTGGCCATATCTCTGCTGTAGTCCACAACATCATTGCTGTGCTAAAAGTGGTACTGTACTATGATGTCCTTAGGATGTCTGTCTGTGGCCAATGGCACAAAAATTAAAAGAAGATGTGACCTCCCACACACAACATGTCTGTGAAGACAACCCCTATCGCAGTAGCAATATCTACATATATACCTGCAATACATACCAGACATCCCCTTGCACAAAGAGGTTGGGACTATTGGGGTTGAGGTAGGACTCCACTCCATGTGCAGGACATATGATGAACATATATGTATATATACTTATCCATATATTTATATAGATATATGCACATATACATATCGACATACATAGATGGATATCTATATGTATATGTATATGTATATATATATATATATATATATATATATATATATATATATATATATATATTTATTTAGATATATAAAAACACTCAGATATATACATATACACAGCAATATATGTCTACACATATACAGATAGAGATACATATGCACATATACTTATGGATATCTACATATATATTTACAGTGATAGGTATAACAGAATAGATCTGTATGCACATATAGTTATAGATATCTACATATATATCTACATAAATAGGCATACATGTACACATAGGATGCGCATACATATATAGATATATATATATATATATATATATATATATATATATATATATATATATATATATATATACATTTAAATATATATGTACATATGAAGAGATGTATACATGGCCATATATAGTTGCGCTATACAGATGTGTATACAGACATATGTATAAATATGCATGTGTATGTACATATAGACATGTATCAACCGATTATATGTATATGTTCATATTCCTGTCATGTGTAAGCCTCACGGTTGTGTACACACTCCCAGATGTATCTCACTGTATGTATTTGCTATGTGTACATTATGATAAAACAACATATATGATGTAACAGTCGTATTAATAACAAGTACTACACAATTGTGGAAGTAAAGGCAATTGTTCAATACTAATCAATATGTGTATTGACAGATATATTGGAAAAGCAACAGCTGTCATCACAGTGGTCATGGCGTAGTGGTAAAGTGTTGTGACTTTAGTGTGCAGGGTCCTGGCTTCAAGACCTGCAAGGGCTGTTCATTTTGTTGCTGGGAAGAACAAGGGCTGTCAGATACAGAGTTGTTAAGGCAGTTTTGAGCAGATTTAAGTATGCATGGGTTTGTGCGAAGCTAAGCGGTGCTAAGTTATGGGTAAACATACGGGCGCTTACACAGTGTAGGCTTTGCTTACCAGTGCACAAATCAGCTCAGCTGTTATATTGCAGTAATGTTGATACCTGCTAAGCATGGCTTAACACTGGTAACCAGCTCACACCACCCAGTCTGATAACATATCTGGGTAATGACATATGTAATAAGTATATGTAATGCCATGTACAATATATGCGCCTATGTGCTGTCATTAAAATAGCAAGGGGTGTTAGTGTCATGTGTAGGACGCAGACTTATATGAGGCCTGTACAGCACTGTTTTCCATGTGACTGTGTTACATACATGGGTAGTAGCCCTGGGTACATGCTGTCACACTGGCATGTAGTGTATCATGGCAGTACTACTGTTGACAGTGCCTACCCAGGCAAGAGTAGAGTGCTAAATGTAGTGCTGACAACAGTCACATCTGCAGGCATAGCTGGACTCTGAGGCCTCTCTGTTGTATCCCTGGTGTGTCAGCTGTGTCACAGTATATAACCACTTCTGGGTAATGATCCGACATGTGGAATGTAACTGTAGACTACCGTCTGTACAGCACATGATAGCGAGGGCTCCTGACACATAGGTATGGCATACATATTGTTGTCAAATGTCTATCTGTCAACAAATTCATCCTACTGCATAGCTACTTCCCAAGCTGATGGCTGTCAGTCCTTGTACAGATGTGCAATTGGCAGGTATCCAGCTGGGATATGTACAGGCATCATAATCTTGACTGACACTGACATGTCTGCCCAGCTGTGTAAGAAGTGTAAGAACTGGCGCATATTGGAGATAACACCCTGTACGCACCACATGCCATAGGTACCTCCACTACCCTACCACAGTCAACAGAACATGCTTGGATACAGGTGACCATCACAGACACTAACCATGTGTTGTAATGCATGGTGCATGCATGGCAATATGATCACCTCAGTGGCCATGTGCAGGAGGCACTTGGAGGAATGGCTGATGCATGTCACTCTCACCCTGACGGTCACCACAGTAGTGTCTATCGATAGATTGCCTGCTGCCACATGGCAAGTGTCAGGATACCACTGTGCTCACAACCCCTACACAGCCCATCTCTCCTTGGACAATAGCTAGGTACACAGCTATGACTGCCTGCAGTGATGCATCCCAGTACTGACACATGTGTACATGTGCATGACTGAGTATAGCAGTGTCTGTGTGTTAGCACACCTGTACATGGGAATTCCATGAGGGCCTTCACAATCTCTGCAACACCCATTGCCATAGCCAGTTGTATACCCTGTTAAGCTCCTCCCCATACCAGCTACACAAGCCTTGCAGTACCATCACAACAGTGTTGTACAAATGTGTTGATAGGCATGGGATACCCATTGTGTTCTGGCAAGTGTGGCTATGTGTGCATGTCTGTTTATTTGTAGGGTACAGCATTCCAAGGCCACATACAGCGATTACAATACCCATTGCCACATAGTAGTACAGATAGTGTTGTTGCTGCCCATCGGTGAGGCATGACAATGCAACACCCTGCTATGCATGTGGCATCTGCATCAGATGCATATCTCTGTAGTACCACTGTTGGGATCTACAATGGGTTGTACCGCAGCCATGGCCAATGTGTAATGGTGGGTATATCAGAGTGTCATCATGGGTGTCAGGGAGTACAATATCCACTGGGGGATGTGGGTGCTGTATACACTGTCATTACACCAAGGTACACTCGGTATATGTCCGATGTACCACGTTATGGTTACCACTGTCACCATCAACCATACAGGTAAGTGATACCACATTCCAGGTCAGTTATGCATGCGCTGTGTGCAACCTACCGGTAACACATTGGACACATGGTCAAGTTAGTTAACAGCAACAGGCCCTGGTCGCTCAGATGTGTGTCTGCGTGTTATGTGTCTGTTAATGTGTATATGAAGGTATGTCACACTATGTATTGTCCATATACACCAATTACATCCCCATTAGCATATTGTACATTTCTGGGGACGTTCTGCATGTAACATGTATCCTGGGACACACATCACCCTAAACACTGTATGGTGTGTGCAACGTAAGCCACACACTTCAGTATCACTACATACCTAGGTAGGGGTCTAGTCCCAGTGTTGCCAAGTAACAATGTGTATGTATGTGGATGAGTCTACATCAGGTTGCAGGTATACATGCCCCAGTGGGTCACCTGTCCATGTGGCACAGGCAATAACTGTTATACTAACCTGTAACATGTGTTCAACTGTACCCCAGATATGTCACAGCCATGGTGTCACCACAGTGCCATACCTCATTGTGGAATATGACTACAGACCATCCTCATGCTGACACATGTACACCTACGACACAAATGGATAATGTTATAGAGACCACAATCAACCAGTGTTACCAAAAGCTATAATTCATCATTGCTGGATGGCTACACTAACTGACATATATGCATTACACATTTCCCCTTACAACATGTCACATTGAAGTACTGTGGTACACAGTAATACAGTCACCATGTGCATAAGAACCATATTAGCCTGTCCCTGCATTGATGGTAAGGACGACAGGGATGTGACACAGGTGCCATCATATGCACAGGGCATATTCATGCTGACACATGTACACCTACAACACAAATGTCTAACATTATAGAGATCACAATCAACCAGTGTTACTAACAGCTATAATGCAACATTGCTGGACGGCTGCACTAACTGACATATATGCATTACACTTTTCCCCTTACAACATGTTACACTGCAGTACTGTGGTACACTGTAGTACAGTCACAGTGTGCATCAGAACCATAGTAGCCTGTCCCTGCATAGATGGTATGGATGACAGGAAAGTGGCACAAGTATCATCATATGCACAAGGTGTGTTGTTTTGTTGCCAGAGGCCGAGGCTGGGCCATACATTTGACACCATGTGTGTGGGTGAGGGGTGTACTGAGGTGAACTGGGCATGGTGATGTGGTGTGTGTATGTATGGGGTTGCCCTAGGTGTGTTTGCATACTGTATGGGTATGCATGCACACAGTTCTGACATGTGGCTGCCCTACACATGTGTTTGTGGACACCTGCAGACCATACCTGGCAGGGTGTGCAGTTCACTGCCTCTGGCCATGGACACCTGGACTGTGCTTACCAGGGGTTCCATGGGCATGTGCAGGTACAGGCCTCAATGTGCTACTCTCACCTGATGATGACAGTTGTCCGCTGGAACCAGGTCCATCCTGGGACTGGCCAGGATCACATACTCATGGCCTGCTGTGGTGTGGTATGGACAGCGCCCCCCCTCACACAGTGCTGGGGCTGGTAATGCCACTATGGGAGCTTCTTGTTGTCCTAGCATGTCCATGTTGACTGCCAGCTGTTGCTGTTGCTAGCCTATGTCAATGCGGCCGTCGCCGCACTCCCACCATATGGTCAAGCACAGACAGACCACAGTGAGGGCATCTCACCAGACCATCTATCCATGAACTCAGTTAATGCATGGATGGCACCAGCCAGTTCACAGGCTTTGTCACTTACAGATGTGAGAGCAGCCCTCTGCAGCTTCAGCCCCTGTCTGGTGTAACTTTCTATACCTGACTGCACCTCCATGACAGCCTGAAACATGCACCTGCTGGTACCAGCTATGTCACCTCTGCCAGGGGCATGATGTCCAGTGGCCGTACAATGAGCACCCTGGGACATCTGCCTATGTGGTGCCCTGCTGGACATCTGATTATGCCTGCTGTGACCAGACACAGTAGGCAATGTTACCACACTTTCCTGTGCACAGCCAGCAAATGCCAGCTGTCCCTCCAATATGGCCACTGGTGATGGGGTATGTATAGGCACTGAAACTGTGTGCGGGGTTGCGGTAGTTAAAAGGTGGTGTCAAATGATGGTGCTGTTTTGGCCCCTGACAGCCCCACCTGTGACTCAACAGTACTATCATCATCTTCGGTGTCTGCATGGACACCAACATCAGATTGCATGCAGGAGGGAACCTGACCACCATGCCACCTGTGGAGGAAAACAATAAACACACTTTAAAACCTGTACAGCATTGCCTAACAGTACACACACACACACACACACACACACACACACACACACACACCACCGTAATACCTACCTGTCCGTGACTTTACAGACAGTCCGACATATATGTCCATGTGTACCCCATCCTGCATCACACTTGGTAACATACACGTATTGATACCACTCATTAACATATCAGTCCTCTAAATGCCTACACAAGCAATCACAACACAATACATGTCACTACATTACCTGCTTGACCTGTGTGTATTGGTTTTAGATGGCCTCACTGCTGTCATTCAGTGTTCATCTGTGTATGTCCAGACATCATGTGCATGGCCCCTATATGTGTGGGGTACTATGTTCACTCCATAATATCACACACTGGTGTGTCATGTGTATATAATGCTCAGTACATGCCAGATATGCTGCTCAAGCAGCCTATCATGTAACAGCTGTAATATATGGATACACTCCCTGGTGTTGACTAGTACTTCCCCAATGCATCTGTAGTGCTGCATACGTGAGTTGTAGGTGACCTCTCTGCTAAATGCGATATTAAGGGTGTACCTGGTGTCTAGCTTCTCTCTCAATGCCTGTTCCATGCTCCAGACCATATTATACTATCAGCTGTCCTGTGATTACATACATGACAAGTATCCCTGGTGTGTACTGTGGCAGTCCATGTCCATGTACTGCAAGATCCCAAAGAGAGGTACTGCTGTATTTACACCCCACAATCACACGTGTGCATACATGGCCAGCCACACAAACACACACACACATGCACACATGCATCCTACATGCATCAACCTCCCTCCACTAACAGTACACACACACATACACACACACACACACACACACACACACACACATACACACACACACACACACACCACCAGGGTGACCCTACAGACAAACTAACTACCCACCAGGACGCACACACACACATACAGGTGAAGTTGCACAATCATAGTACACACAGTCCTCCTATTACCCATCTGTCAACATGCATAACATATGGTACCCAACAGCATGCAGTGCAGCTATAGTCAATCCATGCTAGCAACAGTATATATGTGTGTGATGCATGTGCTGTGTCATTAGGTGATACCCCTTTCCCTGGATACCACTGCACCCATGTACACAGTATTGCTGTGCACCTGTTCTGCACGCTGCCATGCACTGTGCACCACACCTCAAGGTGTACAGCCCATTGCTGAATGTGTACTTCTATGTTGGTTATGTCAGCTTTAATGCTCACAGCCCCTATGTTTTTCAGCAACACATACCTGGGATGATATGTGGACAGATGTAATTTGTGAATGCCTGATGTCTGATTTAGAGCTCTAAACATCAGCAGACCATGTGTGACCAATCCAAGATTCTTACACTGACAACCAGCAAACCATACATTGGCTAAGAGGGGGGGGGTACACACAATTATTGATATGATGCACCCATTCTTGATCTGCCATGGAATCACATCACTGCATATCTTCACAGTACATGAGCCCGATATGTGACATATGTCCTGTACTTTCACATGCAGTGTCTATAGAGTGTGTTAGGTGTATGGATGCTGACCACAATGCATACACATGGTGTGGGCATATGTGTGCACACCCTTATCATGATGGTTTGTCGCACCTCTTGTGTGTGCTACAGCAGTCACTACTCCTGGCAGGAGTATACCAGCGTGGGCCATCTGCATTTGCCAGTGTAGGTTACGTCTGCCCTACACATGTCCCCCTAATCTGCATGATTGCTCATGAGCACATCCCTTGGTGTTCCCACACTGCCATCACTATTGCTGTGGGGGTAGGGTTACATCTGCCACACGTCTTGAAACTGACTATGTGCAGATACAGCTATTCTTAGCATCCTTAGGATCCCTGCTGCAGTGCACTGGTGTGTCATGCTGACATCCCACTCCTTCAGCCTTTTTGTAGATGCATGACAAGCAAGCCCTACTCATGTGTGTCACTTTGCAGTGTCCCATACACTGAACACCACATGTTACAGCCTAGTCCCAGCAGATAATGTGGACCACTGTAATGCCTTATGCCTTATGCCATAGTGTATCTCTGCAGCAGTTGGCGTTGTCCTACAGGTATATACACTGGTGTTGCACTGTATATGGGTGTTGTTCCATACATGTCCCTACTGTAGGCCATGTCTCCCACCATTATGTTACTCCCTGTGGACACATTCCACAATGACATGATGTTAGTTATCATGCATGTGTCTGACATACCCTTCCAATACCCCATCATGGTCACCCCTGTGATACCATGCATTTCACAGAACAATACATGCACATGTACAGCATGCATTCTGGTTAGGTGTGTTAGATGTGTGCATGGAATATACCATTGCCATTACATGCCCGGTGTATTGGCAAGCATCTACATAAACCATACTTACCAGCTACAGTCTACTGCCTTAGTGGTATCCCGGAGGTACCTACATTAAAGGGTAAGAGTTGCAAAGTCAGTGGACGCACCTGTAGCATTGTTACAGGGTGGGTACATAAGAGGGTAAGAGTTACAAAGTCAGTGGCCACATCTGTAGCATTGTTACAGGGTGGGTGCAGTATTACATTACATCAACAGTACATTTCCACAATACTACCACATATGGACATCTGTTTATCACTACTATGCAGCAACAAAATATATCTATGACATGTCAGATATGCATGCTTTACCTGTACTGATGCAGATATATACGCAACAGTGGTCTACTGATGTGCCCTGTGGCCTTACCTGCAAGCTCCATGGCCAGTGTGTGGGTGGCACTTACCTCCACAAAGGTGTCCAGCGGTTGGTGGCTGGACGGATGGGCAGGTGCCACGAGGCTGGCCAGGATCTCCTCCGCACATGTCAGGTGGGATGGATGGCATGCCCCCCCTGTGGTGAGGTGATCCCCCTGGACTGCAGCAGCATGCCGACAGGCATTGTGAAGCAGGTCAGAACAATGATGCCGGACCTGGTCATAACTGCGGTTGTGCAGTCCAACATAATTGACCCTATGGACTAGGTCGTTTCACAGGGCGGTCCGCTCCTGCTGATCATGGGCAGCCTGGCCAAACAAGATTGCATAGTGCTTTATGAGTCCATTCAGCAGTATTTCATTATCAGCTGCTGTGTAGGCTGGCAGCCTTCCATGAGACATTGTGCCTGAAAGACATAAAGATGGACACAGGTGTGAGCAAGTCATGCAGCAAAGATAACACAGTTCTTAATACTCATCACTGTCACCTCTCCACCATATCAGCGACAACAAACTGTACACACAGCTCAATAGGTATGGCTACAGCATACCTACCAGCTGGGCAGATATTGTACTGTACCACGCTTTGTGCAATGTGTTTGTGGCCATGTTCCCTGTGTGGACACTATCATTGCTGGCCTGTTACAGACTATTCACTTGCATGCCATTGTCAGGGCCACAATGGTTCCATGTATGCCTGTGGTAAGCTTGCTATGTGTTTGCTGCACATCTGACATTCTGTGTTATTGCGGTTATCTATGCATGCTGTTGGACATGTTCTGGGATTGTGTAGACTATTACTACTGACATATGTTCTATAACAGTGACACAATAGCATGTATATGTACTATTGGCCAGCAGAACCACCTCTCCAAACTCATCTGCCCATGTTACCAGGCCACACCACATGTGTGACCCACCCTGGGGCCTCCTCATGTACTGGTCCAGCAATACCGTTAGGTGGAACCAACCCAGGGGATGTTGTCCCCCCCCAGGGGCACACACAGACATGTTCCTGTCCCCTAAGTTCAGGTCCAGGGTCTGTTCCATAAAGGGCTCCACAGACACATGTGGGATGTGCTACATCACCTTGAGGCACCCAGTACACAGTTACAGGGCCCACATGCTCCTCCTGCTCAGCCTCTAGGCTAGGCACCTTCGGGACTTGGACTGCTGTTGTGAGTAGCAGTGGGTGGAAGGCTTGTTCATATTGTGTCCATATTCCACATCACACAGCACACACACCATCCAGGGTGTTTACCCACCACATGTCACATACCACCCCTAAAGGCTGTCCTCTATATCTACCCACCCTGACCACCTCCACAACTATACCTGCCATACTTCCCCATATTCCCATTCCATACTTCACAGACAAGGGCGATGTGGTCCCATCAAGGGGTTCACATGTGACATACCCATCCATGTTGCACACACTGACAGCTGTAAACATCTGTGTGTATTGCTATGTGTGCTGTTACCTCACACATAGCATGCAGCACTGTAGTAGTAATATAGGGGACATATATTTACATACATATATGTTTGTATGTGCGTTTGCATATGTAGACATATAGGTATATATCTATATATGTGTACATATATGTGATGTATATATGTGGTCATATATATGTCTACACATAGGTATCTGTATATTTGTGGACATACATGTGTATACACACTCACACACACATATATATATATATATATATATATATATATATATATATATATATATATATATATATATATATATATATGTATATACATATGCATACCTATATATGGGATA